>NW_008649776.1:62683-73493 GCF_000695815.1 Acanthisitta chloris
CAGGAGCACCCAGAACTCCTCAAGAGCCTTGGATCTGCCCTGCGAAGCTGAGTGACTGTACCGGCTGAGCCGTCTGCAGCACTGCCTCAGTGATTTCCTCTAGCACTCTTGTTTTTACAGAAATGACTTTCTTAAGAAATGTTACATCTAGTAGGAAAAGCAACAGAAGAGAAGTTGGCATCAACACAACAGCTGTGTAGTTCATCAGAAAGATTTCTCAGATCTGGCATCGCCTTAGGTCCTTCATTCTGACACTCTGCCAGTTCCGATGTTAACACTTGAACTTCATACAGAATAGGGGTAGAGAGGGAAAAAGTTCAGCTCATTCATGTCATCAGGAACATGAATTTCCCGGGTCCCAGGTTGCAGCCTGTGTTTTGGAAGTTTTTGTTTTGGAACAAAAGCATCTGAATTCCTTTTTCAGTGAAATATATGAAATGTAGTTACTGCAAGCAGCCACATCATGGCACTAACAGTGAAAAGTGGGTCTTAGCCAAAGCCTTCAGCTCATGTCAAAACTTGCTACAATAGCACATTTTACGACAGCACAGGAATGTTAATGTGATACAATTAAATATTATGTTGCAAGGAAATTACATGTCCCAAACCATTGCAATATTTATCTATGACCCTGGGGAAACTTTCAGAGGTGTGTTTATACTTATGGCAACTTGCTTTTCCCATAACTCCCCTTTTGCCATCATTCTGCAGAGGTCACCCATGGTCCCAAGCAGTGTGTGAGGCTGTGGCTGCCTCTGCCATGCAGTGTCTTGGACAGGAGGAGCAGGGCCAGCTGACTGTGCAGAGTCAGGGAAGTAAGACATGACTACTGCCAACTTGCTTTGTAACAGGAGCCCTGAGAAAGTGCTTTGCAGGGACTGTCTGTGAGAAACCGTGAGCTACGCTGCCACTGTCCCCTCACACAGTTTGTGTTCCAGCCTGGGCTAGGGGCTCTCAGAGGCTGAGTCTCCTGCCATGACAGGGCCTTTGTGAAAGGATATTTTGAACAGGTGCAAATTTAGTGGAGAATTTGCTCTCCTACAAGGTCTGACTGATGCAATATATCCTGCTGTGACAGGCAACAGGGTTGCAATCCCTCATTGTCCTCCCTCTTCCCAGCTTACACAATGCTGAGTCTCCTTGGTCCAAGTCCACCCTTAACAGCTGATACAAAGAGTAGTGCCTTGCTCTGAGAGCAAAAGATCATTTTCCTCAGTCTCTGTTTGTTGAAACCTCAGGTTAGAAAGCCCAGCTGTGAAGTGGCTGGGGTGAAAGGCCCTCTGCAGCAGGAAGAGGTAATGCCTATTATGTCTTTTCACCTTGCCCTTTGCTCTTCCTCTGCACTGTAAGCAGTTGGGTGCTCTGCCAGCCACGTGTACTTTGAGGAGCCTTTGGAGATGCCAAAGTAATAACTAGCACTGGTGGAGTGATCACAGGGGCTTCCCAGAGAGGGGCTGCTGACACAGGGTTGTTTATGCACAAGGATAAAAGTAGAGGCATGTGATTACAGTTTTCAAATGGAACCAATGCTTCAGATATTATTTCACTGGCTGATTTGTGTTGAGTGAGGCAGGCATCTTAATCAATGTTGCATCATTGCAGTGTAATATCAATATGTCTTCAAAAGTTGAACTACTTTCCTATATCCCAAAGTTTGGAGAGACCCATTGCATGGGTATATGATAGATTTGCAAGCCAAAGCCTTATATTAATCATGACCTGCCTCATTTTGCTAGCTTTAAGTTAGAGGAAAAAAGCTATGACATGAAAAATATATAAGCAAGTAATTAATGATATTTCACTCTGGAGGCTAGTAGGCCTGCATTTACTGTCTTTTTGTCAAGTCACATTCCTCTCCTCTGAAAAACTCCTGTTTACCACTTACTCTCAAGGTGAGATGAGAGGAACAAGGTGGAGCTGCATGGAGAATATGGCTCCTTTGCCAGAAGAAAGCATCTGGAGCATCACTGCAATGCATGTACCAGCTCTGGAATTAATTCACCTGACATATAACTGAACTGAAACATTCTCTCCTGTGCCTGATAGGACCCTTCCAAGGGCTCCTGGATACCCTGGAGGAGGTTGGGAGTTCATCATGCAAACTGCCACCAACCTGCCTGGGGAAGAGGCCGGGGGAGCTGTACTGGGACTGTGCTTCCTCCACTGGTGTGTGTGGGCTGTTTGCAGCCACATCTTCCGGGAAGCTGATTCAGCCACATTGTCCTCATGCAGGCAGTGATGCAAACCTCAGGATGTGTTTGTTGCCACAGCCTGTGTGATTTTCATAAGCTGTTCAAATCAGACCTATTTGTTGGCGGGAGAGATGATGGGGAAGAGGGGGGGGAAGGTTGTGTTAAGGAAAAATGTGGAAATTTTTGTCCTTTTTCTGTCAACTGACAATTTTTTCTGTGGTCTGCAGAATGTTTATTTCTTGGATTTTTCAGAGGACAAACTGCTGTTGAGGAAAGCAAAGCAGCTATGAAAGTTGGAAGTCCAGTATCCCATTTCCTGTGAAAAAGGAGGAAAAAAAAAGTAATTTTGCCAAATCACTGTTTTCAAAAGCCATTGTCATACTAATGTTTTCGTATGAGCTTTCTGTATCATTGATGCTGTCACCCCAGGGAGAGAGCCTGCCTGCTGGCAGCCCAGGGAAGCACAGGCCCAAGGATCTCTGGAACCTGGATCTTTCTCACAACTCTCTCTAGGGCACTATTTCCTGCTGTCTGCTTTGCCTGTGCATGGATGTCTACCTGGCCAGCTCCTCAGACACTGCCTCTCTGTGTAGACAAAATCGCTTTTTTCTTTTTTCTTCAGGTGGGGTTTGATTTGAATCAGATTCTGAGTGCTAACAATCAGTGCATTCAGGGATTATTTTGGATGGCACTTTGAATCTCAACTGTGCTCTTCCAGGAGGGGCCCAGCCATAGCTGTGCCTCTGTGCATGGCTGGGAGTGAGTGTGGAACACTCCTGGCAGCAGATAGCTGTGCCCCAGCCTGATGAAATACCTTTTTGTAAGCTAAGTGGGCTGAAAAGCCAACAATATGCTCCTTGGCTCCGCTACAGGAGATGCCTCCTAAGGCACCTCTACAGATAACTGGGGGTTCAATCTTAACTTACAATTTACTAAGTTATCAAGACTGCCACTGTTCAAGGTTGCATGTCTGTTGTCCACTCCCAAGAATACAGATACACATTTTCTTTTCCACACAGAGCAATTCAAAGGTTCCACTCATGAATTAGTTAAATAATCCGTTCTGGTGAGCTCTCTAGACAAAAGACTGCCTATGAGCAAATACCATGAGGGCAATTCCTCCATCTGTAATCCCAGAAAACCACTTGAAATTCTGAGCAATGAGAGTGAGACTTTTTAAAGTTAAGCAGAAAAAAAGTTAAGCAGTTGCTGAAGTTGCAGAGATGACAAACCAGTAGTGTTTGCACTACTGGTTCTTTAGTGGCACTTGTACCCAAGTCTGTTCTGGATGTATCCCAATTCTGACAACATGAATAATTAGATGTAGCAACTTCTTGGGCTTTAAAAAAAAAAGAAAATCTCTGAAAGACTCCTTGACTAATATTTGTGTTAAAGTTGTAATCTAGTCGCATCTCCTGCAGGTACACACATTTTTATGCACATGATGGGTCAAGTTCTTTTCTGTAAGCAAGGTCTGTTTGATACTTGGAGAGCTGGTTATAACTCAGTATAACATAACATTCTGCATACTGTCCCTACTTGCAGAACCTGGACATTGGGAATCCCAGTTAAAAACTGCTGCAACTCAACCACAACTTCTTCCATCCCTTTGACTCCTGTCCATCTCCTTACACCCCAAGCTTGAAGGGAGCTTGGGACATAACAGGAAGGCACTGATGCACATCTCTGCAGACTGGTCACTCATGCTGCAATAAAGAAATTCCCAGTTGGTCTTGAAATGGACTTCCACTCCACTGACACTGTTAACTAGCTGAAAAGGGAGAAAGGCAGAATTTGATCCAGGCATCTCAATTCTGCACAATTTCTTTGCCATGACACTGAGGAAGACTCCTCAAGGCTGATGAACCTCAACCCAGCTGAGGGCCATCTCCTCATTGCAGTCACAACTGTACAACTCCATGGGGCATACAAACCCCTTGTTAAACAGAAGGGGAAGGAAGGGCTAAAGTAAGTCCAGCAGGAAATTTTGTAAGTTGATTTTTGTACATCAGGTAGATTAACAGCAACATATATTGCTGTTGTATGAGTTCTTCTATACTATCTAGCTTATTTCAGCCTCTGATTAGGTTGCGTTTTGTGCATAATCGCTTTCTTGACTCTTGACACAGCAGCTGCCAAATTTATTTTCCAGACAGGCCTGTCTTGGGAACCATGTGTGCCATGATTTGGATAAAGGGTGTTCAGTCTGGATGTATGTCCTTGCTTGCAACTTTGCAAGCACTGCAGCTTTGTTGTGGTAACTTTTATGAAACCAAAACCAGCTGCTTCCTAGTTTTACACAAAACATATTAATTGGGACCTCTGGCTTTGGTGTAGCAACCAACTCCTACTTGTAAGAGTTGTCTACATATGATGCTCATTTCCACAAATTGCAGAAGTTTACCTTGCCCCAGAATTTGATACAGAGAATATTAATTATTGGTAAGTGAAAGCATACAAAAATTTTGTAGTGAGTCCTTCACAGCCCCACGTCTATTAAAAGTAGCTGCTGACAAATCTGATTTCCACGTGTCAGAGTGAAAATGACTACCAGGCAGTTTGTCTGTCTGTCACTGACTATATTTTCTGGTTGCACTTGTAGTCAGCTCTTGCACAAATTCTCCCCCGAAAGTGTGTAGTGACGCTGCCTTCCTGAATCTGCTGCTCTGTAAGTTTATCAGCTTCTAAAACCAAAATGATCCTCAACTACAAATATAGCAGCAGCAGGAGGAGTGGAAATCTTTGCACCCCTTGATATGTTTGACTCAATCATATTTCTATCAATGTATTTAATGTATTAATATATGATTCTTTGTGCCCTTTTAATAGGTACTTACAAATCTACAAATTCTGTACCTCTTTTGAAATGCTTTAACTTTTCAGAATTATTTAAGGCATGATGGAAGATGGCATCTATATCCCTCCTTATGGTGTCTTTTAATTTTAGAGGACCTGTCCCTGTGTTTCACAAGCCACTGATTTACACAGTGGCACTAGCCACGTGAGCAACATTGATTTTACGATGAGGGTCACAGTCCAAAGCCTCCCAGCTTGTCCTTGGCCAAGTGCAACCTCCCAAGCCCCTGAAGTGAAGGGCAGAGCTTCTCTGGTGGTAAACCAGGAATGAAGTCCTAATCCCTGTAAGCACCTTTTCTAGACAAGCCCTTGGTGCATGGAGGAGTTTATTGCTCTGACTGTGTCAGCATATGCAGAGCTCTCCCAGTGCACCTGGATGCTGCGGCAGCTGGTCTGGCTTGTTCATATCAGTATGACTCCGTTTATGATGGAGCTTTTACACAGGTGTTTTTATCTAGCCTCCTGGCAAAGCTTTGCTGCCTTCACCCTTGGCTGTAGTGGCTGAGAGCACGTGTTGTCTTCCAGGCACAGCTGACCTTGTTTGGGTCTGTCAGATGTAGAGTGATGAACAGAAGTGGTGTGGAGGGAGCGAGGCTGAAGGCGAGACCTGCATTTGAACTGGCAGTTAGGGGGCTGATCCAGCTGGGTGTGCCATTCAGCAAACATTTGTGGCCAAAGAAAAAAAGCTTGATGCTTACAGACCACATGTACCTAGGGTGTCTAATATGGTAGGCTCAAGTGCTGCTGCCCAGGGATTGAGCCACACCCATTTTGGCAGTCAAGTGGTTGATTTCAGTGCCTACTATTTAACTGATTGACTTTCTGGAGAAATTAAATAGGAAGCAAGTAGTTTTATAGTTCAGAAGCATCATTTTGTTTCCTAGTGTAACGACTTTGCTGTTCTTCCCCAGGAAGGTTGTTCTCTTGGCTTGTACCCTTGCAACAGCAGCCAGAATAATATAAGCAGCCTCATGCCTCAGTTAACTCATCTTTACATGACATTAGAGAGCATGCTGAGCCAATGAAAATAGGAATGCAGTCAGTGTTAGGCAGAAGCCATTCATCTGCTACTTGATGTTTTTGCTTGTTTTCACTGCCGCAGACCCCCCTGTACTATTTTGGTTGCCTCTGTCAATGCCAGGGTATATAGGACCATTCAGACACAGTATGGGAGAATGAGTGACCTATTGTGACAGTTTTGAGTTTGTTGCTCATGCTGTTATACAATGAAATTGTCCATATTTGGACAGGCAAGGGAGTGACTACTGTGAGCTGGTGCCTGCATGGAGTAGCTGGAATTGCAGTGATGCTCTGCTTCCCAAGATTAAATCACTGTTTCACCTCATGGTGAAAGAGTGGTCCATGTTGATCATGGCATAGCCATTTTACAATCGCTGGACTTAGGCACATCTTGGGGAATGATCTGAAATGAAAAGGACAAAACATTAATTATTGTGTCCACCCATATGCTCTGGTCTGTTCCTCTGAGAGGGATGTGAATCACATTTCTGTGGGATGTGAAGATGACTGGAGGACAGGGAGAGCTCCTGAGCATTGCATAGGCCTGTTGAGTGACGGTGTGAGGGGTGGCTGCTGTGTCACTGGTGGAAGGGCAAGCAGCCAGGACACTGGGACAGGTGTTGCTCCTAGGGATGGCTGGCCATGAGCCAGCTCATGATGGGGCTTCTTTAGCATGATACCATGCTGGGGCAGACATATTCCTCTGTGTAGAAAGGCCCATGAGCTCAACTACAGCATCACATTAATGCAGCTCTCATCTTTCTCCCTTTGGAGTCTATAACTTCTAGATAATGACAACCACAACCAAAAAGATACCTAAATCCTACAGGAACAGTGCATTTAATTGAAAATTACTACCATATCCATCGGCCTAGTAGTGCTCTAGTGTTTACTAGCAATTTCCAAGAGGTGCTCTAAGTTTGGTGGCAGCACAGCACAGACCAGCAATGCTGTGCTGGCTGGCTGCAGGGTGGTTCCCCGAGTCAAGACCATTCATCAAGTCCTGAGACTTATCTCCCCAGCTTTGGGGCCAACATCTTGGCTAGTTATCCTGGTCTGCCTTCTTAAGCCAAGAAAGGAATTGAGTGTTTGTGGAAAGAGGTTTGTCTGGTTGCCATCATTATTATACAGTAGCTCCATGCCCAGAGACCTGCTCAGGGGGTGCAAGGCACAGATTTGGTTTCAACTCTGACTGAGAAGATCCTCAAGCCAACTCATTGGGCTATAAACCACTCTGTGGGGGCAGGAGTGAGGGGAGGAAACATCATCCTACCCTGTGCCTGTGAGCTCGGGTGAATGAGAAAACTTGTGCAAAACTGAAGAGCAGCAATGGGAGGAGTGGTGTGCCTCTCCTCTGCCAGCACTTATCTTTGAAGAAACATGCCTACAGCTGAAAGATGTGACCTCAGGCAGAAGTTTCCCACCATCTGAGGAGAGTGGTGCACTAATAACTGGGCTATTATGTGAAAGGTTAGAGTTTGGCTCTGTCCTCCACCTGCATTTTAATTGAGAGGCAAGTGCCTGAGTAGCTGAGTCAAACCTGAGCTGTGAAGTGCTTTTGTTTGTTGAGAGGCATTTGGAAGAGAGAAATCATGGTGAGCACAGCATGGTCCAGCACTGAACAGCATAGTCAAGCCTCCAAGGGCCAAGGCAGGCTGTGAGGAATGTATAAAACTGAATTTTGGATGCAGGCACAGGGAGTGGTTGACATCCCCTGGCCTTAAAGGCAATGCCTTGACTGGTAGCTCACGATAGATAGCTGAACATGTCCCCAGAGGTGCTGGCAGCATCTGCAGGGCCTAGGGCCTTTTGGCACTGCAGCAGGAGGGACTGCCAGAGGGGCTGGAGCACTGCTCTGCCTCTTTTGCAGCAGGAGAAGCAATCTTCCCAGTGCCAAATGAATGTCTTAATCTGCCAAAGATTGATAGGCATGGGGCCC
Organism: Acanthisitta chloris; assembly: GCF_000695815.1. NCBI lineage: Eukaryota > Metazoa > Chordata > Aves > Passeriformes > Acanthisittidae > Acanthisitta > Acanthisitta chloris. The sequence goes on from NW_008649776.1 coordinate 70,691, forward strand.
CGCTCCCCTTCCTTTTGAGGGAGGAAGTTTCAGATGTGGGAGAGGTTTCACAGTGATGCTTTCTTGCCTTGCAATAGATATAGGCTTTTTAAAAGGCTCCAGGTTTAAGCGTTTTCCCCAGGCCAGTGCTTCTGTGCCTCCTGTACTCCAGATGCCTGCACTGTGCTCATGGAGCACATCTCTGACTGGACTGGGCACCCTGCTGTGTGGTGGAGCCCTGCAAAGCCTGAGGCAGTGTCCAGCCCCATGTGGGAGCTCTCATAGCTGCTACCCAAAGCTGCCTGTGGGCTCCACCATGCAAGTCATTCATTCTGCTGAGAACATCACCGTGGCTGTGACTAGCACTGGAAAAGGTGGTTGACAGTGGTTGGACACCCTCAGTTTCTTGTCTCCATGTGAATTATCTGTGACTCATTGCACCCAGTCATGCTGCTGATGGGGCTGTGCTGAGGCAGTGCAGTGCTTACCTGCTTGGCTCTGGGACTTGCCTTCCCAGGCACTTTTGAGTGCACTGGAAGAGTGATAATTTTCAGTACCATATTTTGCCGTGATAATATGCACCCTTAAGGTTTCCTTATCATGGTTTAGTAGGTTGCAGAGGATGCCCTTTGCCCCAAATGTGAGGCAAGCTGTGGCAGAGACAGGGAGGGAGCTCCCCAGATTGAAGTGGCTGTGGTCTACCTACATCAGCCAGCGGCAGGGCTGGTCAGTGAGTAGCCACCCAGATCCTGGTGTGGTTCCTGGGAGGCAGCCTCTTGCTTCCCAGGACACAGCCTGTGCCTTCAGCTTGTGCACTGACATGAAAATCCAACATGGAGATGAGGAAATGCAGCAACAACTCAGATGACTGAAGGCGTGTTTGAGTGGTAGTGATATATTTTAATAAACACAATGCTGCTTTTTCATCATGTCTCTCCCCTCTCCCCCTGCTACCCCAGGATGCTTTTAAAGTCTGCAGGGATATGCCAAATTGCAGTTTATGCATTTCAAGGACCTAACTGAAAACAGATGCTGTGTTCCTGAGAACTGCCTCCTTGTACTGGCTGAGGCAGCCCTGGAGTCACGGGGACTGCAGACACATGGGGTATGTGGGGTGCATGGCCACCCATGCAGGAAGCTGCTGAGCATATCACTCTGCCCTTCGCCTCTCTGTATTTTTTTTCCAGTCACTTTCCTCACATGGAAAGCAAGACCCCAAAAGGGAAATCAAGAGCAGTGTCCAACTCCTCTTCCTCTCCCTGTCCTGCCATCAGTGTTCAGGGAAAACAGGACTGAAACAAATTGTAATGTTTAGGTACTGGCTAAAATTAGTCTTCCTCATGAATAATGACACTCTTATCAGAGAGGGTATTAGTTCATGGGAGTTTTTCCCTATAGGGCCTGCTTTTTCCTCATGCTGCAGAGCACTTTGCTGTGCAGCTGGGAAAAAGGTGTCCAAATCCCTTGTTTCCACCCACAGCAGAGCTGGCTGCTGCTTCATTACAGGAATTAAAAAGGGAGTTGGAAACATGATGAACACATTCATTAGGTGAGTTTGCTCTTTACTTCCTTGGGTTTTTTCTGCAAACACTGCTGGTATGAGAGCCAGGCAAGGCTATGGGAACCTGCACTGTGGTTCCTGCAGGATTTAGCTGTAGGGACTGGAGGTTCCATGGGCTCACAAGCAACAGCTCTGCTGTGCTGAAGTGAGGTTGGTGCCCATGGGGGTCATGGACACAGTTTGTCCCTCTGATGCCAAACAAAACCTCAACTAAGGATGTCTGTCTGTAACAAGCTGTGCTGTTGTTTCAAGGTTTCATGAGCCTAAAGAAAGAGGGTCGTCAAAAAGAGAGAGGTGCCCTTTATGTATCTGTTAAAAAAATTCAATTTGAGGGAGATCTGCTATTGTGTACTTAAGAACAGAGGGTTCTAATTGAGCAAAGGAGCTGAAGTGTCTGCCAAAGTGTCTAATACTATTCAAAGCCTTTCAGCTTTACATAAAGAAACTGTACGGTTCAACTAAGTAGGCTGGTTAAACCCAAATTGTCTCTTACTCTTTACACAAAAACTAGATAAAAGCTTCTTCCTGCCACGTGGCTGGGAATAATGTGCTGCCTCTGGACTCCTTGAACCTGACCTGGAATGCACTAATTTATCTGCCTTGACTGGGTGGCACTGAAGAGCTCTTCCTGACTTAGGGGAAGCTGTAAATATGTCTCTGGTGACAAATACAGCTATTGCTTGCACTACAGTAGAAAACAACAGCTTGCATAAAGAATACCAGGCACTGAGTTGGCAAGCTTTGGAGAGCAACAATTCCAATTGAATCTTAGAAATCAGTAAAACTGTGCCATGGGAAAAAAAAGCTCCATTGTGTAAAGTGTCTAGGTGTTCTTAAAGTGGTGATTGCTGTACTGACAGCAGAAGAAAAGGTGATACAGGCTGTATTTCTCCACTTTAGCATATTTTAACAACAGATGAAATATTTTCAGATCTGGAATGCAAACACTGAGGTGAGTCTGTGTGGTCCAGGGCCTGATTCCCAGGAAGAGACTAGCAGGGGGCATGGAGAGGCCCATTGTATGGCTCTGCAAGAAGCCCTTTGGATGCTCTTTTCCATCAAAATATTGAAAATGAAGAGCCCACTCCCTCTAAAATAGGCTCTTTAATTCATAGATGAGAAAATGTGTGTGGAGAGGGCTGTGTGCATAATTTCCTCCTATCAGTAGTGTGTTGGGTAAATCAGAGGTCTTCAAAATGTGCCCACTACAGACGGTGAGGCTTGACTGAAGCAGTGGCTGGCTGGAGGAAGGCTCCTCCTAAG
>NW_008649776.1:73544-74662 GCF_000695815.1 Acanthisitta chloris
TTTATGTCAGACAATATCCTGGGCAGAACTGTGGATGTGCTTCTTTCAAGACCCCATATCTACATACATACCCTGACTTTTCTGGTTGGGTTTTGTTTGTTTGTTTGTTTTTCAGAACGTTTTCCAAGCAATAGCTCATTTTTCTGTTGTGAGATGATACGTCTACCAAAGGTGGGACAATTTCTCACTGGCACTTTTCAAATTAAAGTAAAATTTAATTTGAAGTATGCATTGTTTAACACATGACAGAGTTTTATTTTAAAACATGTTGGTTTTTGTTTAGGTAAGCGTAGTAAACTTGGTGGTTAGGAAGTAATGCTCATTATTGCTATTATTATTGTTAGTTAAGCCAAAACATTTGAGTATGAGTGGGTAAAAATAGGAAAACCATCACATTCTAGTATTTCTTCATACCATGACAGACTTTATTTTTTTTAAAGTCATGTTTGGAAATTGTGTGTTTGCTTGTGTTGACTACACTGGTGTATTCTAAAAAGCTGGTTTCATTATTGGCTTTATCTCAGGAGTCAATGGGATGCATTGAGTAAACTAGGATCAGCAGGGATTTTGTAACCATGAGTCTGGTCACTGTGAATTTATAAATTTAAGCATGTTTTTTGAAAGCTTTTGTATGGTTTGAAGCCTTTCTCCAAAGCAAGTACATGATTTATTAAAAACTTTTACAAGACTACTTGATAGGAAGGGAATCTCATATATAGCGGGAACAAAACAGGAGATGTTCGTTGGCAAGAGTCATTAATAAGCTCCAAGGGGAAGAGCCTGTCAGGAAAAGGAAATTCTTTGGCATGTCAAAATGGCAGGTAATTAATAATTGCTGCAATTATAGTAAGTAATAACTAGCTTCTGACTGTTCCTAAGTGGCTTGCCAGGCCCCATTGCTTGCAGGGTTCTTTCTGATAAAAAACCCAAACCAACAAGCAAATCTCATCACGTTTTGGTATGAGTTCAGCTCTTCATGAAATCTAGAAGGTAGTGTTTGATCCTGAATCTGAACCACTCTGGCTTTTTTCAATTTAGGGAGAGGAGTCCTTGTGAAGGCTCTGACACAGCTTCAGGGGCTGTCACCAGGAGTGCTGAAACCTGGGCTCTTCCTGCTG
>NW_008649776.1:74679-91842 GCF_000695815.1 Acanthisitta chloris
GGGTGACTTCTCCTTGGACCCATCAAGCCTGCAAATGCTAAATGCATTTGCTTTCTTAAAAGATATGGCTCAGTTCTTCAGAGCAAAACACAACAGTATGGCTCCAGAAGATGGAGCCTGAAAGGAAGTGATTTGCACTTCTAAAGCATTAGGATACAGAGGCTGATACTGAGGAAGGCGTGTAGCTCTAGCAAATTAGTTTTGGGATGGGTATCTTAGAATAATTTATTTGACTGACTGAGAATAGCTGCATTGACAACGATTCCGTTTTCAGTGGCAGTTGTGTTTGACCCAAGGCTGTGTAAGTGTGTTATGCTGTTGTGATGTGTCTGTTTTCAGGTAACTGAGCCCTGGTGACCCAGAGTAGAAGTTATTTCCTTGACTCTTGTACAATGGTTTGTCTTTGTAAATAAAGCCTTGATGTTAAAGGATGGCTAAAGAAATGTAGCACATCTAGTGGACAATTTAAGGCTGAAAAGGTGCTAGAGATGATGAGACCAGTGTAGCTATGTTTAGTTCATGGCACACACAGCAGTCATGCAGATATTATTCACTAAGAGGTGTTGGAAGAAAAGGATGCAGAAATCACAGGGAAGGGGGTGAACTTCAGAGGAGGGTGTGAAGCCTTGAGCAGAACTTGTCACCTTTCTCATCACTGGCTCTGAAGGTGGGGAGACATGAGGGAGGCCAGTGGTACTCCAGGCTCCTAGACAGCAGTTTCAAGCATGATGGTATTTTGTAAATGATTATACAGCTGTTGATAAACTCAGAGCTTTTGGATGTGAGGAAATCCATTCCCATGAGCTTGGCCAGGTGAAAACTTGCTCAGGGCCATTGAAAAGCACCGGGTCATTGATTAAGGGGATTCTATAATTAGGCTAATGTCATCACATTATGAATGTCATCACATCATGAATGTGACAAAACAGATGAAGATGATGTCATGAATGTGACAAAACAGATGAAGATCCACAGACTTTCACCAAAACATAGCTGACTCAGCGTGGGTGTCAAATACTCCCCCTGACTCTCCCTCTGAGCAACAGAAGGCAGAGGAACGAAGTGTCTCTTCATCCTGAAACTGAATGTAACCAGCACCACTGGATGTGTTTCTGGCTTGCCAAGTTCACCATGGTGCTTCTGGAACTGCTATTGGCTTGTGAACATGTGAAAGGAGAGAGCTTTCTTCAGAGAAAGAAGATGTCTGCCAGCTCCTCAGTGCTTTACGTAATCAAAATCACAGCCACCCTGCGCTGTGTAGCAGCAAGAAGAGGCGCAGTGCTGGCATTTGGTCCATGGAAAACTTCTGTGCATCTTGTAAGAAGGGGCCTGTGTTTGCCAAAACCATGGCATTTTTCTCAGAAGGCCAGACATAGCTGCTTCCCTAAATTATCCATTTGGCCCAAGCAAGTAGTATCAGGGATTCTGTTGTGGTGGTTTGAAAAGGGGAGAATAAATGCAGCACATTCTTGGCTGTTAGCCAAGAGGGATGAGACATCTGAGAGCTTTGTGTGGATACTGAGCCCTTTCCTGGGCTAGAGAAACAAAACTGAAGAGTACAAACTAGCTGGCATGGGAATTGGGGGGGAAAAAAAGAGGCATGCCTTTAACATGATGAGAAACAAAGGTCATCTTTGGATTGTATCCCAGAGAGTTAGCTTGTGACTACAGTAATATGCAGAAGATTTTAAAACATCTGTCTCCTTCCGCTGGTTGGTTATGCAGCAGGTTTGCTGTGACTAACCTTTGAACTTTGAAAAGGCAACTTCCAGCAAAGAGGAGCAGCAAAGCTCTTTGGAGGTGAGATGCAGAGAGCAGTCATGACTTGCTTCTGTCTAGCAGAGACTCTCTGAGCCAGGAGCTGAGATACTACATGTCCATCTCCTTCCATCCTTAGCAGGAGCTTTTCCAGTGCAGTAGAAGTTTGTCATGTTTGCCATTAATTTTTTTGACATTAAGTAGAAGTCACTCTTTCTGGTAAAAAACCTCACGGTAACTCTCTCCTGCCATCGCCCTTTAAGTTGCATATATGCCTCTGTCTACTCTTTCTGGTAAAAAACCTCACAGTAACTCTCTCCTGCCATCACCCTTTAAGTTGCATATATGCCTCTGTCTTGATGGTGGTTATATCCAGAAGGTTTATACTGTTTTAATAATTGGTTCAAAATCCTGCTTGAAATTGTTTCTTTTTTTTTTTTCCCCTCAAAATAGTTTAGAAGGCCTTAGGGATTTCACTGACCATCTTGTCTTTTTAGGCTTAAGGCCCAGGCATTTTTTGATAGACTGCCTGTCTCACTGCAGGGCCCAGGCAATTTTTGATAGACTGCCTGTCTCACTGCAGATGTACTTTGAACCACAGTTTTATTTGGAGAAGTGCTGCATACCTACACCCTGGAATCTCCCAATGTGCAGCTGACCCCTCCCACTGCTTCTCATAAAACTTAGTTTTGCTGGTTTAGGGAAAATATAAACACTCTACAGTTGGAAAGCTCTGTTTTTGTGTGCCTCTGAATTATAATTTCTGGTTGCTGCAGAAACCTCATTGTGGCTGCAATAAATCTTGAAGAGATGCTTCAGTATAGCCATGTCTGGTAGCTGCACTGTCACCTGCTAATGTGAGGATGGGGGTCTTGCTCACACCACAAAAGCTGACATCAAGATAAAGCACATTTTTATGGTAAAAGATAACGTTTTACAGCAGCCTGAGAACAAGAGATACCTGTGCTGTTAGAAAGTTAAGAGTCCCTTAAAACTGCACTTACTTAACATGCCCTCTTAAACAGTCTTGTCACAAACAGGAAGAAAAATAGCCTCTAGATGAGTAAATATGTATATGGATTTGAAACATCTCAAATCAAAAAAAAAATAGCCTCTAGATGAGTAAATATACATATGGATTTGAAACATCTCAAATCAAATATTACATTCAACGTGAAGAGATTTCAAATAAAAAGTGAGGCTGGTGAGACAGAGTGTTGGGCTTGCATCATTTCCCATCCATCCACATCTGCTCCTGAATGCTTTTTTTCTGCAGATTCCTTTGGTTCAAACCACATATTGAGCAGTCCCAGCATGGGCTGCCAGCCTGTCCACTGTGCTCGTTTGTCATTAGCTTGTTGACTAATGATCCACTGTACTCTCCTTCTGCTGCTCAGATCCTTGCTGCTACTACCCTCCTGCAGACCAGCTTTGGTCCAGGGTATCTCTGGACAGGTATCATGGGTCTCACGGCTTGTGCTGGGGGAGGGACTCGTGTCCTGCTGGAGATCATCTGGAGAAGATCAGCACCAGGAGGCCCTGCTTTCTGCCTTCACTCCTGAACTTACTTTCCAGAGGAAAAAACCCCGTGGCAGACTGCAAAGGCAGGATTTTGGATGTGCATGGCCTGTATCAGATTCCTAGAGGACATTGCTTAGCACATGGCTAGGAGGTATGTAATCTGCTCAGTTGTTTATCAATATCAGATCAATAGCATGCTCTGCTATTCCACAGTAAATTGATGTTTATCAATATCAGATCAGGCATGCTCTGCTATTCCACAGTAAATTGGGCTTCAGTTTTGTACTCTCAAAGCCACGCCGAGCTCAGATGCAAGTTAGTATATATTTGTGGACTCTCTGAATAGATAACACTAGGATCAAGTCTGTCTCCAGATGAACATGTCTACCTTAGGCTGTAAACTTGGAGGTATTGATCTCTGTCAGAGAAAAACTGCGAAATGATTTGAGAAGTGTGGAGAAAAACATGGCTGGTGACTGAATTCATGGTGCAGTCAATGTGTTATAGAATAATGGCACATAGCTTTAATTTCCATGTGTGAACTCACCTCATTATTACTTTGTATATGTAATAAAGATATTCTAATAATAATAGCATGTTTGTTTTGTGAATTTAAATGTTTTGGCATGTTTGAGATGGTATTAAACACCTAAAACTGAGCTCTTCCAGGTTACTCTCTGGTTCTTTGTTTTTGGAGATATGACAAGCAACACCAGTGAAAGCTTGTTATGCTCCACTGCACTGATGCTCCAAATGATGCAACCCAGTTAGAAAGGTGGTCTAGTGCAAGGAGTTTGGAACTAGCATGCTGGATTACTTATTTGTAACCAGAGCCACAACTGAAGTCTATTCTTCACAACATACAAAAATTAATTTAAAAAAAACTCTGAGACTTCTATGCTATCTTTAACATATACCATATGCCTGATGCTCCTGACTGAAAGCTTGATTATAGATCAGCTGTTCACAGCTCTTCATTAACATGAATATTGGGACAAGCAGTGAACAAATAACCCTCCTAATTTCAAGATGATGGGTTTTTTTACAAAAGCCCATCCCATAACTCTATACTTCTGATTATGTCTCAGAATCTGCTGCTTGTTGCTTCCGAATATGTATATAATGGAGATTGTAATTGTGCTGCAAAATTGTAAAACTATTCAATTTGGGAGCCTTTGAAGTCTTGTACATCTCTATCTTCTGCAACTAAAAAGTGAAATCAAAACATAAAATTAACTTTTTTCCATCAAAATAGCCTATTCCAGCTAGTACAGTTTTACATATGATGAATATGAAGGCAAATGCTAGAGCTATTTGAAATTGCCTTTATTTGCTCTTCTATTATGTGCTCACAATAATTGAAATTAGGTAGAGGGTGAATACCACCATGTGTCTTAACTCCAATTCACTTTTTTAAAATTAGCCAGAAATTAATAATAAAAAGTGTGTACATATATGCTGCTAGGAATATATTTGATATACTTGATATAACTGCTACCTTTAGAAGTTGTGACACTTATTTTTGGTCTCTAATTATCCCTATTTCATGTACAATAACAGCAGAGAATTAAGAAGTGAAAGTATTTTGATAGACCAAAATGCCTGTTATATGTTAATGTGAATTCCAGAAGGCTTGTACAGTTTGAAAGTAATGCTTGCTGGGCAGCTGCTGTTACTGAAATGGGCTGCAATAACAGGAGTGTAATAGTTTAGCTTTGGTACAGTGAGACTAGCAGGAGCCAGGAGCTTCCAGAGAGGACAAGTCAGAGGGGCAACATTTTAGAATTTCTTCCTAAGTATAGCTCTTTTGGGCAATCCCAGAAGTTAAACAAGCATTGGATGTGTCATTAGAGTCTCTGGAGTGAGACTGGAGGTATGTGAGAGGCTCCACCTTGAGCTCCCAGGAGGTCAGGGCCAGAGAGCAGAGGTGAACGGTGGGTGAGGTGGGGAGTGCACCCACATAGAATTGAGTAATGCAGAGTTTGGATAACCCAGAGGAAGTCTAGTTTGATATAATCCTGAGGGATGGGGCTGGAGAGGCGAAAGAAAGTATGAGTTATGTCAATATGGGATTTATCTAGATTCCTTCCAGACTCTTGATTTTGGCTGTGTGTAACAAGAATGTGCAGCCCCTCCTGTTTCATGCTGTGATTTAGAGCTGTATTCTTGCCCCTTGGTGGCTGTGAGGATTTTGACATGGGCAAGTTATCCAGAAACTTATTTCTTAGATTTTCCTCCTTTGTCTCTATTTGAAAAAATAAATCACTCCTGCTTGTCCTAAAACCCATTTGGATATTAAAACAGGCTGGATTTTTATTTTCTGTCACCAAATATCTTGTGCCCTACAAATATAATTTTGGCTTAGCAGTGACTGCCTATGGATTGGGGACAAGCTTGGCAACAGTATGGATGAACACAACAAGGAAGAATGTCTCAGAATTATATGAATATTTTGCTTTGATGTTTCAGAAATAAACCCAATCTGCTACATAGAATGATTCAAAAAAGAAGCCAACCTTTTTGCTTCCCTCTCCCATCTAACATTCTGTAGTAACCTAGCTGAGATGCTTCCTGAGATGGTGGTTTGCAAGCCTTCTCTGAATTGACCCTGTTCCCCCTCTGTAAGCTTGTACTACCTGCTGGGAAATAGGGAATTTGGTGGAAGGTCTCCTTAAGCTGCTGCAGTAACAGTGTCTTGTCTAGTGGCATAGAATATACAGTAACTGAATAAAGGTTAATGTTTGTCAGCAATTGAAAAAAAGAATAAATTACTTTTTTCTTCCATTCTCCTGTTCTCATTGCACCTCAACTAGCACCCATACTGAGGGATGCTATGGGTAACTTCTGGGAAGAACAGTCCTATTCCCATGCTCTTACAGGTTTTAGTAGATGAAGATGTTTACCAGTAGTAATATTTGGTACAGACTGCTGTGTTGTGCTTAATGGTGAAGAACAGGAACTGACTCTGTCCTAAAGTATTTGTTCAAAGAAGGAAAAGGAACGAAAATGTTATAAAGGACCTTGTATTTCCAAAATTGGATCTGAGACACTCTGTACCCACCATGTTACTATGAATACTCCCACAAACTCAGCACAGGTTTCAAAATGTTGTGACATGAAAGGTACCAAGGGGACAATCCTCTCTCCCATTGGTAGCAATGCCAGCATAGCTGCATTGTGGTGCAGTGGCTGTGCCCTCTTATATGCAAACATACTTGTCCCTTCCCACTGGCACAGGGCCCATGTCATCTTTGGATGGAGAACGTTTTTATTCTCCCCTCCCAGAGGTGGTGGTGGTGCCTTGGTGTCATTTACATGGTGATTTAATTTTGGTGGTGGGTTTCAGCAGACTCCTCCTCAGGTGCCTTGCCAAGGCTTTGCTTGGAGTTGGCTGAGGACATGCATCTCTTGTAGAACTAGACTGTCTGCATTGGGAAGGGAGAGCTACTGGGAAAGGTGCAGCAGGCTGGTGACCTAATGAAGAGGATCTTGGAAAGCCACAGATCCCCCTTGCATGGGGATCTGTGAGAAGTGCAATGGGACAAAGTAAGGGTGTCTCCTGCCGCAGAGCTGTGGATCATTGAGAGTGCTACTAACTCGTCTGCCTGACTTACCTTCGCTTGGCATCAGCAACTACACTAGCTATCCTGAGAGAAGCCAAGTAACAAGGGACCCCACTCCATTTTGGTCTCCTCAAGTAATCTGCTGCCTGTTCTGCCTATCCCAGGAACCAGCCCTGCTTTGGATACACTCTGGTGCCGTGCTGGCATTTGGTGCAGCCCCTCCCAGGGAGCCACTCCCAAGAAGTTCCCTGGAACCAGCTCTTGTGAAGAGTGATACCCATCACAGTCCAACAGCTGTGTCGAGGTAGGTAGTCCCTCTTGGGAGCAGGCATGGACAGTTATGTGTCACTGCATACGATTAAAGAGCTTCTTCACAGTGAAAAATGACTTATGTGTCCAAAGTACTTGAACTTCTAAGATAGTGACCATCAGAAACATATTTACATGCTGCCATCCTGTACTCAGCACTCCCCTCATGCCTGTGAGTAGATGAGACTTCGCACAAGTAGATGAGACATTGTTCTCTTGGAGTCCAAGTCAGAGCTTCATGCCTCTGTCAGCCTCAGGATCCTAAATGAGCTTTTGCAGCCCTCTCCCCTGTTCCTTCTGCAGGCTTGATCTTTACTCTTTGATGTCCAGATCTACAGCCTTAGAAAAACAACAGTTTCACTGAGGTTGGGGCAGAGCCCTCACATCTTCCAGGCTGTAAATCTGACTATTGTGTTTGGGCATTGCCTGTGATGCTTCTTATCGAGATCATTGTTCCACCCTTTCCTGTTTGGTTTCTTTCACAATTCCTTTTGAATGGGTTCCCTAGTAAAGAGCCCATCATAAACAAACACTTAGAGCTTTGCACAATGCAAAATAACATTGATTTCCAGTTTTCCTCCCCAGTGGCATAAAAAATGCACCCCAAATATAAAATGAAAGAATCCCAAAGGGATGGAAAACATCCAAGAAAGTCATACTCTCGAGGGGCAAACCACCACTGGTGCAGCTGAGATCCACTCCCATCCAGTTTCCAGCTTTCCCATGGTTTTCATAAGTGGGAGAAGGCAGTGTTGTGGGCCCACAGAGCCCCACCACCCCCACCAGCAACCCCACTCCAGCTCTCAGTTAGGTCTGATGTTGATTCAGTGTCCTCTAGTGGCAAACCTGTAACAGTGGGACAGGGGAACCCTTTCTGCCTGGCTTCAGAGGAATCAGGAGAATGTGGCCTTGAAGTAAATACCTTGGGCAAGAAGGTCTATTGCACGTGTCATCCAAGCCACTGGTATAATGTGTGACACCTCTGTGTGTTAGCAAAGTAAGTCACAGTGTCAATGACATTGACTCTGGCCTTTGCCCTCATGCCAAAGAGGGTTCTGGAGAGTGCTGTCATTGAAATACTTCAAGATATTCCTACAGAGGAGCAAACTGTCCAAAAATTTTCAGGGTTCTTCACTGTGAATGACTGAAATACTTTCTTAAGAGTAGACTTTACAGTTTCACTTGGGTAAAAGATAAAGTGACTAAGCTCCAATAGTTAGACAGAGTCCTCACCATCCCTGTCTCTGGCCAGGAGCCAGGTTCATGGTGCAGCAACAGCAGCAGTGCTCAGCAGGTCTAACAGATTGGCCCCAAAATCCCGCCTTGGTATGACTCATTCTTCATGTTTTCAGCATGTTGTCATAAATTCTTCTTGTCACATTTAATAGCCTTTTTTTACTAGAAGTATCATAACAAAATTGCATTTAAAGTGCTTTCATTGATCTCTTTTTCTCAGTTCTGTTACAATTTCTTGCTTTGTTTTCCTCCAACCTCTATTCCCATCCTGCCAAATTCTGTTGTGGGTGCAGTTTCCTGACCTATGATTTAGTGATTTCAAATTCCTTCAGACTCTGGGTATGTTTTCTCTTCTGGAGAAGGACTCTGGCTAAGCTCATTTCTAGTGGTGACATGAAGGCATGACTTGTTATTTTGGCATGCAGCACAAGTCGATAGAGAAATCAGAAGATCAAATGGATCTCTGCATTAGGCAAGCTTCCTGGAAAAGATGATGCACTTTTAGTTGTTATCATCACAAGCTCCCAATTAAAAATATGTCATGACACTACCACTGAGGAATAATGATTCAGCTTCTCAGATAATGTAGTGTTTATCCACACCAGAACACATTTTTAGTGGCTGTAAAACACCCCAGAATATCTTTCCCTGCTGCAAAAACACAAATCAAACCTTTGTCTGTAATCATTCTCCCACAAATGGGAAATAAAGCACTGTCTAGTGTTTTTCTTAAAGAGATATAGAAAAGTTTTTTCTTTCTTTGCTCATACATTGCCTCCTCTACCTCTCCCTCTTCCCCTGTGTAGCTCTTGACAATCTTTGCTTTTTCCCCCCATATTCCTTAAACCTATCTGAAGCACTCTGCCCTTTCACCTAACTCCTGGCTGGGCAAGAGGCAAGATATTCTGTGTCTGTCTGGCCAAATGGCCAAACACTCCAGAAGAAGAAGGCTTGATTCGAAACCTTTAAGCTGGCAAAGACTTGGATCTCTTCTCTCTCTAGATGCTGATTTTCATGCAGCTCTTAAAAACACTTATTTCTTGAGGACTGTGAGGTCCTGTCAGATTGCACCAAAATGGGCCAAAAAATGGTCCAGAAAACAATGGGAAAAGCTAACAGAGAAATTTCATTATCTCCATTTCCATGGGAATCCAGGCTAACAGGAAGATCTTTATCCTAACAGTCCACTCTGTGTAGGGAAGAAAATAGATAAAATATGATTTGTGGAACTGCAGGCTGTGACTTCCAGAATATCTTTATGTTCTCACACTTCTCCATCATCTGCTGCTTACCACCACTCCCCCTGACCCTTTTGCCTATGCCAGCAACACTGTCCCCACGGCCTCACAGGGGACCAGCCTGCAGAGCAGGAGTTCCCTGGCCAGATCTAAGTCCTACTCATGTTGTGCATGGCAGGGTAGTTGTGGAACTGCAGGCTGTGACTTCCAGAATATCTTTATGTTCTCACACTTCTCCATCATCTGCTGCTTACCACCACTCCCCCTGACCCTTTTGCCTATGCCAGCAACACTGTCCCCACGGCCTCACAGGGGACCAGCCTGCAGAGCAGGAGTTCCCTGGCCAGATCTAAGTCCTACTCATGTTGTGCATGGCAGGGTAGGTTGAAGCTCAACAGGGATATGAAGAAATGTTACATGACAGGAGTGTCTAGATCCTATTTTTCTGTGCCCAAATTATTTTGTTGTTGGACCAGAGGAAAAAAGCTGTTGAGGAGATTTCTAATGAATCCTATGTGAGATATTCTCAGTGCATTGAGGCACTCTCCTATGAATAGTACTGATGGACCAGACCATGGTTTTCATTTGATGTGATGTTTTGCTTCAAACTATCTAAAATGTTTATATTTATGCTCTAAATATTTATTATTTTTTGAACTTAAATAATTAAACTTAAATAATACTTTATTGTTTTATCCTTCCACCCATCTCTTTTTTTTTTTTCTGTACCCTAGAGGAGATGAACAATAATTTGATACCCAAGAAGAAATGGGAAGTTTCTACACTGTTCTACTAGTTCAGTGTCACCTTTCTTAGAGAGACAAGAGGATGTAGTGATAGTACATATGCCTTCCTCTGAATAGGGGTTTTGAAAAAAGTTCCCACAATTAGCTATTCAATAAGCAAGTGGATAAAGGTCAGGCCTGATCATGTAAAAGGTTTGAAAACAGGAGGATCTGACCTGATTACTCATGGATATCTCTTGACTGATTTGGGTGGAAGAGGGGGTGAAGAAGATCAGACATAAATCTTGCAGATAATGGTTTATCTAGGTTAAAAAACATACTGTGTGACTCACTAGTCAGAGGGACCAAACTAAGCTACCCAACACAAAGATACAACATCACATTAACACTGCATATGCATGTGAGAAGAGTAACTTGAGCTGGAAAAGATTTGTAGCCACTCAGGAAATCAGACATCATTGTGGATAGCTCGTTGAAAACATCTGGTACAGAGGATCAAAGGCAAATGCTATTTTGGGTTGGAGTAGAGTGCTATTGAAAGTAATATGATAACATAATGTTTCAATCAATAGTGTTTGGTAGGTTGTGTTCAGTTTCAAACACAGAGGTACAGCCAAAGAAGCACATTGGAAAGGACTAGGTTTTCAGAGGTGGTGGTGCTGAACAGAGAGTTGGACACAGGGCCAGTGAGGTGGTTGGGCTCTCCTCCTGATTCTGTTGTTGCATAATGGGACACTTGCCATTTACTTATTTGCCATAAGACAAGCATCATTGGAATTACTTAATTATGGCAGTGGTAGATACTCCAGCACTAGAAATCTTTACCTCAGGGCTAGATATTTTTCCTTCCACAAGAATTCAGGAAACCTTCTAGTCCATGAGGGTAGTTAGCAGTCCTTGGCCCTAAAAGGCATCAGTTAGGATGGAATAAGAGAGGAAAGAGAACATAAGGAGGAAATGAATGACAGTTTAGAGCTTACATAAAAATTATAGAAACATATTTGAAGTAGAGGAAGAAGCATGTAAATTAATTTCTTAGGGAGGAAGACTAGTGAGCTGTAACAGACCCAGAAAGAATAGCTGTGTTCCTGGTTCATGCACAGTTATGTAGCCAGATTATCCAGGTTTAAAATCACCAAATATAAAATCTTTTGACCATGTCTGAAAACTTTTCCTTGTCCTAGGAGGAAATACTTCCCATGTGCCAAAACAACACCTGTTGGGTTTTTTTACCTTTGACTAGTCTGTAAATAATAATAGGTGGCTGAAATATTCCACAGGTTTTTTTTCCAGACTTCTGGTTCTGACACAATTTTACCCTTGAGGGGCTCAGCTCATGGACTAGAACAGCAAACATTTTGATAAATTACTTGTCTTAATGGGGAATGATGAACTTTATCATGAGGTAGTGGAAAATGCAAGACCTAACCAATCTAAAATGGATGGGGATTACTGTGGAGAGCAGAATTCCAAATTAAATCAATTGGGGCAACTGTTATTATTAAACTTCAGCTGATGATTTATAGAATCATGGAACCATTAAGGCTGGAAAAGACCTCTGAGATCATCAAGTAGTAAGTTCTGTGTCTAGTGAGGCAAAATCAGATGTAGAAATATAAACAAGATGCAAGGATTTATGGAGCAACAAAGCAAAAAAAGGGATCTTGGGACTATAATGGAGCACAAACCAAAGAGCAGTCAGTCCTTTGCAGAGACAGAGCAGGGAGCATGGCGAAGCATTGCCATCCCCTCTGCTTTCTGAGCATCACCACTGAGCACTGAGATAGACTCTGTACCTATTCTCCCATTCTGTGGACTTGCTGTATAAAGCTTATTCTGCTATTTTAAAAGTTGCACATGTCACTCTAGTGTATATGATCAAGATCTGGAAGAGAAAATGCAGATAAATTAGATGGAGACCAGAGGTGGGCAAAAGTGAAACTCCTGAAGGTCTAGAAAACAGCCCCTGTTAAAAAGGCTGAGGAGAATACTCAGTTCTTTGGGTTGATGGCAGCTGAGAAAGAAAAAAAAAAACCCTAAACATGGGGATTAGCTATTTTAGTGAGCTACACTGAATATTTAGTTTGGGTAGCATGTCTAAAAATTTCTTGCTGCAAAACCTGTGTGTTTGATGTCATGTGACTGCCTAGGCAATGTGTTTCAGAATGCCATACCACATTGGAATAAAGTCTTGGAAGGAGGAAAGCTCTGCTGCTGTTGATATGACCCCTGTGCTTGTTTCCAGAGAACCACTATGGGGTTCTGGGATTCAGACCTTGGGTGGGTCAGGTAGGGCACATCCTGTGGTCCCTGGCAGCATGTGGCATCTAGTGCCCATGACAAGGAAATATAAAGGGTGGTTCCACAGTGTTGTTTTTGCATCAGGAAGTGGAGACTATTTGCCAAAGAATTCCTCCCAAGGCTGTGCCATTAAAGACTTGGCAAACAGAGGCCAAGTGGGAGAGGATAACCCATGGAGTATTATCTTCAAAAACTCTTCTGAGGCTCCTTTGTGCAGTGAAGTCTAATAATTCATAGGAAGGACATGCGAAATCTAAAGGGGTTGTTTTGGCAATTGCATGCTGTTTAAGACTGTGTAGCAATCTCCTGCTCTGGAGTGGCCAACCTTTCATGGTCTGAGAGACAGAGTCAAGAAAAAATGTGTGGCACTAAAGGGCAATGGGTTTTAAAGCACCTAATTTATTATTTCATTAATTTTTTGAGTAAACCTTGTGTTATTCGCTTGCTCTTTGCTTTCTTTGACTCTTTTTTAAACATACAAATAAGTATGTTTAACTTTATTATTGCATATAATAATTTGTATACATCTGCAAAATCCTGCTCTTATATCAAACTCACTGGCTGCAGTTATCCAGAGACAGAACTACAAAATGAAGCCATTTGAGATTAGTTTCTCTGTGACTGTTTCATGCTTCCCTGCAGCACCTGCAAGGGTGAAGCTCAGCACCCCTGACACACACTGCCAACTAACCCCAAGGTGCTGCAGCCTCTCCTCAAAGTCCTAGGACTCTGCAGCACACATACAGGAAAAGGCTTCTTTTAGAAGTACCCAGCTACTGTAAGTCATGGTTTCCACTGCTATCCAGTCTGAAAGAATAATCCCCAGCTGCGCAGACAACTGCAAATTCAGCAGGGAACAGTGGGCACTCAGATGATTTTTTGCAAGGCTGAAGGGTTTTATTGCCTCAGATTGTGCCTTTTGAGGGGTAAAACATGGTCAGACCAGGCAGGTTAGTCATAGGTGATACCATGAAGAGGATGCACGGGTTTTTTTCCAGTCACATTGGGGGTGTGTTCATTCAAGCATCTGAGGAATGTGACTGAGCAAATTCAATATGAAGGCAACAGTCACCGAAATAAAAAAAAAAACCACAGAACCATTAAGGCTGGAAAAGAACTCTGAGATCATTGAGTCCAATATGTTGAGGTGGTGGAATTTACAACTTTATTACCCACAGTGAGCAAAGCCAGGGTGAGGCCAATGCCACAGAGGCAGTGGACTACTATCAGGCTTTTTAAAACCAGTTGCTGCCATACTCACGTGTATCTCATAAACCTGGTTGAAATTTCCCACTATTTTGCAAATGTCTGTTCATAATGAGGAATGATAGACCTCTGTGTTCAGCAGCAAGATGTACAGTTCTGTAGAATCAGATGTGAAAGTCTGCAGAGACTGAGGCTTTCACTTATTTTTCTCAAATTTGGTCCCATTTTCATAAGGGAAGTTGTTGAGCCAGTAGTGACCTGATAGAGACAAAACTGGTAACAGAAGTATCTGGAAATTGCTCAGTATAAATCTCCCCTATTATCATATCAAATTTGGGCCTCCATAACCTGTAGGGACAGCCCTCACCTGGGAACTTCTCCTTCTCTGCCACAGTTTTCTGGCTTAAAGGACAAGCAGGTCACCTTTCAGCTGGGTGAAGTATCAGTGATCTTGGTCTTTGGGCTACAGGCTGAACTGAAGCCTTAAGCTGCAGATAAAGTCATCAGTTATGGTACTTAGCCTAGTGGAGCCCACGCTAGCTGGGACCCTGTAGGGACAGCCCTCACCTGGGAACTTCTCCTTCTCTGCCACAGTTTTCTGGCTTAAAGGACAAGCAGGTCACCTTTCAGCTGGGTGAAGTATCAGTGATCTTGGTCTTTGGGCTACAGGCTGAACTGAAGCCTTAAGCTGCAGATAAAGTCATCAGTTATGGTACTTAGCCTAGTGGAGCCCACGCTAGCTGGGACCTTTTAGCACAGCAGCAGTACAAATGTTAATAATAAATCAGTGAATGGTTGAGAGATTTGCCCTAAAAGGAAATCTCTCCAGCTCTATTCTTTCCAGCTATGTTGTTTCTGGGTGGTTGCTGTGCTGTTTTCCTACAAAAAGAAAGGGCCCCTTTTTCTGCTCAATGCAAGATGCCAAGTCTTAAGGACCCACTGCTCTGAATAATTAAGAACAGAAAGTCCTTTCCAACAATGTGACTTAGACCTTGTCATCTGTTATGGTCTTCTGATTTCTGATTGTGATTTTAAATGACCAGGTTTTGAATTCAATATGAGGCTGAATAAGTAGTTACTCATACATGCAACCTGATTTCATTGAATGGAGCTAGCTGAGCATAACTGCTTAGCTGTTGACGTAAAGAGCTCATGACCTGCCTGAAGTGACGATATGGTCATTTTTAGCAACAGTACATTTTCCTTCCTTTTCAGACTTTGGGCAAGTATGTTCCTTGAAACCGGAAAGAAACACAATATCCAAGGTTCCTTGTGAAACAGAGGAACTGACTAACTGAACAAAATGGGGGGAAGAGTCCTCAGCAGAGCATGTCAAACCCATGAGTCAAGTTGTCTTATTGCCCTATGGTGGTTTTTTTTTTTTAAACTCATCTCGTTAATCCCATGATACAAGTGGATCTTGGGAGGCAGGAGAGGGCGGTCTGACCTCTTGTAGACCCTGAGGGATGCCACTGTGATTTTTCCAAAGCAGCAGGTGCTTATTCCAGAGCCGTGGCAAAATGCAAACTCTGGATTAGAGTCCTTGAGCAACTACTACTGAAATGGTAAAAGCTTCAGTAAGAGCTGGAGACCAAAGATGGTCTCGGGATCTGACCACAGAGATCTTACCTATAATTCTTCCTGTTTTCAGTTGAAAAATTTGGTTTGCAGCTGTTTTCCTGTCGTAGTTGTTTTCCTGTCTGTTGCGTGGTTTTGTGTTTCAGCACAGAAATGGTAACATTTACTAGTGACTGAAATACTTCATCTGTTACCTCATTGGTTAAAGAGGTGTTAGATAATGATACTTTTGTCAGTTAAAGAGCTATTCCGGACACTTTGGATTTCATATGAAGACAGATTATTAGATGTTAAGCCTGTTGAACAAACTTACTTTTGTGGGCCTAATTTGATTACAGAAGTAAGTTATGAATGATCAGAATGTATGAAAGGCAATGTAAGCATTGTGCAGAAACCCATGAGAGACAGAGAGGCAACCTGATAGAGACAAAACTGGTAACAGAGGTATCTGGAAATTACTCAGTATAAATCTCCCCTATTATCAAATTTCCCTGGGGCCTCCACAACTAGTAGAAATCTATCTATAGCAAAGCTTATGGACAGCTGCCAGTAGATGATGCCTAAAAATCAGGAATGGGACAGCTGGTGCTTGACCTTGCTTTACATGACCCTGATTTATAAAAAAAGCTGGAAATCTCAGGGCTCCCATGACTCTGGTGGGAATCACCCTTTTCAGCCCTGTGGAACAGCCTTCTCTAACAAGATCTATAAGCCACAAGTGAAATTTTCCATGCCCCCTGGAGCCTTCCCCTGGCTAGCTGTTGAATCACACCCCCAAAGGGAGTTACAAAGATGTTCCTTGGTGGTGATTGATTTTTTTTTTCCAGAACTGTCATTGAAGTCCTGGAATAGGCCATGTACTTGCAGCCTGAGAAAATCTGCCTAATAACCATGTAATTTTCTGGATCTGTTAGATCCAGAAAATTACACACGTGGTGAGCAACAGATCCAGAAAATTACACACGTGGTGAGACTTAAAAAAATGTAGCCTGAGTGGCATGAGGGTTTTCACAGGTGCATTGATAATTGAAATAATAAATATGGCAAACTGACTAAAACTTGAAGGAAAAAGAGCGAGTTATATAGAAACTCCCCAAAGCTTTAATACAGGGCTAAGAACCAACAAAAAAAAATTCTAACTCCCCTCTGTCTTCTTCTTCTTTGGCCCCTGTTGCTGTGGCCTGTCTCCTCAACTTAGCCAAAGTAGCTCAGAAAAATTTAACACTTCACGCTATTTTCCAATATTCCCAGGTTTTCCAGTAGAGGGAAGTATTGTTTCATTTCCTTTGGCATTCGAAGGTTTGGCCAGGGGAAATAAGGCAAAGGTACAGAGAGAAGATCAATATTATATAAAGAAGAAGATGAAAGTGCTCACTTAGACCTTAGTCATGCAGGTACACACCTTCCCACAGGAGTAGGCACTCAAAATAAGTGAATGCATAAAAGTTGCAGGATGAGGCTTTACATCACTTAATATGCATGTGAAGAACACAGAAACTGTACCAAACTAAAGTGCTGCAATGGAAACTACAACTGCAAATTGAAGCTTTGTGCTATTATAAGCTCTTTCCTGGATGACAGTCTGTAGCCTAAGCTTTTGCTTGTTTCTTTGCTGCTGTTATGTCTTGTCAGCTTTAATTATCCAAGGGAAAGTGGGGGTGGAAGACCCAAGTAATACAGGTACTATGGTGTCGTAGTTTATCCCCA
>NW_008649776.1:91912-114204 GCF_000695815.1 Acanthisitta chloris
CTCATGGGTTGAGATAAAGACAGTTTAATAGAGAAAGCAAAAGCTGCACACACAAGCAAAGCAAAACAAGGAATTAATTCACTGTTTCCCATGAGCAGGAGGTGTTTAGCCATCTCCAGGAGAGCAGGGCCCATCACACATAATGGTTCCTTGGGAAGAGAAACACCAACACTCCAGATGTCCCTCCTTCCTCCTTCTTCCTCCTACCCTATATACTGAGCATGATGACATATGGTATGGAATATCCCTTTGATCAGTCTGGGTCACCTGTCCTGACTGTGTCTCCTCCCAGTCTCCCATGCACTCTTCTTTCCCTGGCCAATTCAGTGCTGCCATTTTCCCAGTAAAGGCAAAGACGGGATTTCAGTGCGCTTGAATATGATTGCTTCATACTATCTTTCTTACCACTCATCACAGCAGTAATTAAAACTATAATGACAGAAATTTTGTTCTAATGGACCGTCACAGCTATGTTTTTTTCCTACTCATAAATACCACCTTAAATTGGTCTTCCTTATTTTCTGTTTCTTGAAAGCAATCAGACAGTAGCTATCTTCTCTCTGTAGAGTCAAGACAGATGCACCTGCTCCCTCCCAGTTCAAAGGTATATTAGCCTAAGGACTGGCCTGGCATTTCCTCAGTTATAACTGGGGAAAACAATTTTTTTCCAGTCTGAAATCTATTGTGAGAAATTTGTCATTTTAAATATGGACCATCACAGCGATGTTTTTTTCCTACTCATAAATACCACCTTAAATTGGTCTTCCTTATTTTCTGTTTCTTGAAAGCAATCAGACAGTAGCTATCTTCTCTCTGTAGAGTCAAGACAGATGCACCTGCTCCCTCCCAGTTCAAAGGTATATTAGCCTAAGGACTGGCCTGGCATTTCCTCAGTTATAACTGGGGAAAACAATTTTTTTCCAGTCTGAAATCTATTGTGAGAAATTTGTCATTTTAAATGTAGCTTTGTTTCTGCTGCTCCACTTCTGCTGACTGCCTAATGCCTCAGAAATTACATTAATTTTTTCTGTATGCAGCAGGTCATGACAGCTTCCTCAAAAAACATGAGTCTAAGGGTTGGACAAACAGCAGCCCATCATTCTCTGAAAGGTGGCATAGAGCGGAAGTGACTGTATGATCTGTCACCATACTCAGTTTGAGCATGATGTTTTAAGAGAGAGAAGTGGGTATGGCAGAAATTCCTCCTTGCTTGTGGTAGTTGTGAGGAGTTGTGTCATGCTTTGCAGGAAATGAAGAATTCATTACACTCTTTACACAGACATGAACAATTGGGAGACAGCAATGTGGAGATTATTCAAAATTGCTCATTTCTCTTGTGCTCATTGTATATTACGGAGTGCAGAACTGTTTGACATAGCCTGAAATGTCAGAGATATTTTTTTTCCTCATACAGAACAGTTTTATTGGTTACAATAGACAGATTGACTCAGAGAATACATGTCATTTGATTTGTTTTAGCATCAACTTTACTCACAGCCTGAAAATTTAAGAGTATCAGGTGGCAGTGACCCTGCATATGACGATGGATAGGCATGTGTTCAATGGAGAAAGGACTTCAGCCTTTGAAATATCACTTGCCCTCTGAGATATTACTGCCCTTTGATGGAAATGCAGTCCCCAAGGCGGAGCCATTGGAAGGGACATGAGTGTTTGTCCAGTTTCAGAGCACAATATACCTGTGGCTTTAAGTTGCTCCTCTGAGCACTGGAAGGGATGTTTGAGCACTGCTGGGTTCAGTGCTGGGGTGTGTGATCCCAATAGCCAGCAAGCAGCCATGCCTGCTGTTGCTAGGCTCACTTCTCTCCCCTCTTGTGGAAAGATTTAATATCTGACTATTAGCAGTTTATAAGTTTTTGCTAATGCTGAAAACTCTTGTCAGAGATATGCAGCTGGATGCTTTCTCCAGGCAGAAGTGTCAGTGGGATTATCCACAGGCACCGGTCAGGGCAAGTGTCTGGCTGTTTCTGATTCCTTTGACTAGAAGCTGTTGCTGGGGTGAGCAGTTCACGTGGAAGCATGCCAATGAGCAGTGCCAACTAGGAAAGGGCATTTACCACAAGAAAAGATCTAATCAGTGTCTAATAAACAGACATCTTGCCTTGTGTCAACAATACATGGGGCAATACATGCTACAACTTCCTTCAACCACATGGCCTCTATGATCTGCAGCATTGTCCAACAATGTTTAAAGTAGCCACTCACATAGGCTGTTTGTCTAAAAAATTACATTATTCTAGGCTGAGGTACATCAGTGCGATGAGAGACACTCTTCGCCAAAGAAAATGCAAGATACAATTCCTTATGTTGCATATATCTTAGGACTGGGTTCTTAATTATACCTTCCTTCTTCCTGTCCTGCATAAGGATGAAACTATGGACTGATATGACAGAGGGCAACTGTCAAACACACTTTCTAATGATGGGACACAACTTAAGGTACTGCTACTACTACTACTACTACTACTACCACTACCACTACCACTACCACCACCACTACTACTACTACTACTACTACTACTACTACTACTACTACTATTTCTTCTTTACATATCTGGTTTCTGACCAGGATTTATCTCATTGAAGTTAAAATCTATTTGAACTTTGGATGCAACTGAGCAGAATGCTTTCAAAGGACATAGTAATATTATCAGTAGATCACTGGAAACTGAATCCAAATGTATCATTTGACATTCACCTCAATCCTCTGTGTGCAGAATAAATAAAAATATAAGGTGATTTTAACCCAAAAGTTAGAAATATTGCACATTTTGTTCAGTATGTCAGGTGCTTGACATGTCACGTTTATGCTCCTGATTTCAATGAAACCCAGAGAAGAATGACACCCCAGAAAAAAAGCACACTGGGGATTATGCTGTAATTGATATTTTATACAAAGGATACAGATGCGATGGAAAAAACACATGCTTAGAGTTAACCTGAATTATTGCTTGCATTTTCTTCCCCTAAAAATTGCTACATGGGGATCTTTAAAACGGAAAAAGGGAAATTGTACCAGGAACGTGAATATGTTCCTTTTTGTATTTTGGTTGCCTCTTGTTCTTGGGTCCATGTAAATTTTTCTACTTGCTTTTACTGGAGTAATTTCATGCCCAACCAGTACTAGATATATGTTATATCAAGTCTGCATAACTTAGCAGAGATGATCTCTTCAGGGTAAGCAGTTAACTCTGTATTTACTGAGTCCTGAGCATTGTCATAGGAAGACCTGGATTTTAATGAACTTTTTTGCTATTTACGTAGCTCTGAATGGTTTTAGACGCTGGGTTTCTCACAAACTATTTCCCATCACTTGTTTCAGCCCCAAGTGACCAGTAATTCATATGATGTATTGGTTGCCTCCATCTCATGGGATTGAATCTATTTTCTTGTTGGTGAGCTGAAAATTTTCACTAAGGCTTGAATGAGTCTCTTGGGGATTGGACCTTTCTGCAAACATGTATTAGTGTGAGTGTTGCTACAGTGACATGTTTGTGTATTATCTGTCACAGATTGCATGTCTCCCCAAAGTGGCAGCAATCATTCTGATGAATACATTTGCACATTGGTGCTCTCCAGGTCATCTCCTTGCATGAGAATTGTTGTGAACAAAGTATTGGTGTTCAGGAATGAGGAGAACACATGGATGATATTTAAGCAGATGTTGGAGAAAAGTTGGTATTTTCCTATTTCCTCATGCTCTGCACCCCAGCTGAAAGAGAGAGGGTTTCATATCTCCAATCTGAAGTGAGAGTCAGATGGTGGAGCCCATCATTCTGCTGAACATTTGTCCCTTGTCTTCTGTTCATCACCTTCAACATGGCTATAGAACAACACAAATGTTCTGGTAAATGTGCCAGAGCAAATAGAAGTTTTTCTTCTTTGTTCCCTAAGGGGACAGATATAACTAGTGATTTTTTAATTCCTGGTGATTTTTACCATACATACTCATAGTGCCTGTCTCCTCTTTCCTCATCAGTCACTAAATAATAATGTTTAGGAACTCTGAAGTTCTCTCCATTTCACTGTCCCTTGCTGCTTTTCTTCCCAAGCAGATTTACAGGAAAACTATATTTAGCTTTTTGGAAGGGAATCTGAACTACAATGTACAAGGTCTAGTTGGAGGTCCCAGAGATATAAAACTGTTCCTGGGAGCTGCTGCTGAGGCTGAAGTGTGTGGCACAGCCTTCTGTGGCAGACAGGGTGGGCTGGGATATTCGAAGTGTTGTGCTACTGGTTTTAAATACTTGTGTGCAACTTGTTTCTTGTGTCCAACAGGTCAAAAACATTGCCTGTCTCACTGACTGCTGATTAAAGAAGAGAAAATGCTGTGCCTGTCTCCATGGTGCCATAAGGCAATGCTCAGCAAGCCCTGCAGGCCCTGTGCTCCTGGGATTCAAGTTTTATTGCTAGTACCTATACACAGCTTAGCTGATGTTTTTCAATGATTATGGGGCATACGGTTAATAGAAAAATTGAAAATAAAATTGAAAAAAAATTCTCCTTTGGCATGGAAGCAGTCCAGTTTGACTGTATAAGACTTTTCTTATCTAGCAGTTTTCTTCCTGGTCTTTACAGTGGTAACTGATTCAAATATTCTATCAGGCTGTACTAAGTATTTTAAAGACTTTTTCATCTGTGCACACAGCTGTGAGGCCTTTCCCTGACGTGGCAATGAATCTGGAAGATGTTGGCTAAGGACTTTGGTGCTTAGTTGGCTCCAGTGTTTTAGCAAAACTTCCCCCTGCATAAACAACCTGGTCCTTGTGGCAGTTGTGCTTCAGAGTGGCTGGAGTACAGACTGAGCTGGTGTTAACTGCACACTCCCAACTTCTGAAGTTAAGGAAGTGCCACTGTGTTGTGGCATAGTGTCTATGGGAGGGAAATGGTTTTGGTCCATTCCAGAGGTTACTGGTGATATCCTGTTTTTATTTCATGGAAATACTGAGCTTGTCCTTGTCTTTTTTTTTGTACCTGAAGCCAGGTAAAATATTCCCATTTAACCAAAATAGTTGCTTATGGCTGTGGTAGTGTATATGACTGTATATAAGAAAATGAGTTATCTCTGACTAGGTTGCCTAAGTCACTCCACCATGATTGCTGTTAGTCTGAATGCAATTAGATGTATTTCATGTCATACTATGAGATCTTGGCTACTGGAGACAATTTCAGGCAAAGTTGCTTTCTAAGTAATCTTGTCTTTGATTTCCCAATAGCTTCTAGGAGCACAGCTGCTTTAATTGCCAAATGTTTTAGCCACACATTGTGCAGATGTTTGCTCAGCTCCCTATGGGTAAGGTTATTATCAGTATTTGGTGTCTTGCAGACTCTTAATGAGCAATACCAGGAACAACCACATTTCCTGCAGCAGAAATTTCTCCTATTTCTGGAGAAAATAGTGGGAAAATAGTTTTCTATTGAGCTGGTATCTCCTCACAGATGTAAAAGCAGGGGTAATTCAAATGTTTATTTTCTTTGAGGATGGATTAAATAAAGGGCTGAATGACATTTAGCAGAAGGTTTATAAAAGAAACTGTAGACTGCAAAAGAATTACTAAGAGCAAAGGGTGTATTAAGACAGCTCAGGCACCATCAGAGAATTTATGTCAGTTCATTGCAGGTTCCAGATAGGTGTAAGCTATATCACTCTAGCTGAAGAAGGGAAACAGGTGGCTCCTAACTCCTGCAGTGAGGTTTTGAGGATGTAAGTAGGGCACCTATTTCTGTCCACTAGTGACATATTAGGCTGAAGTGCCTCTGAATGGTGAGGAGGTGTTACAAGCCAAGGAGAGAGCACCGAGTGACCTGTAGGAAACAGTAAATAAGGTGGAGTGTGTGAAAAGTTGTCTACCTCAGCAGCTGCATCTTCCTGAGGAAGTTCAGGAATGTTTTTGTGCCATGCCCTCCAACTGTGCTCAGGATGGTCCAAGTTAAATGTGGGGTTTCAAAGCAGAAGTGTCAATCTTAGCAACAGCACTCGTATTAAGTCATGCACATGGAGCTGTTGGTTGGGTTAGCCTGACTGCATCAATCTGGAAACTGGGTCAGTTGCTTGAGCTGCTTGTGAAACAGCCAAACTCAGACATCTTGTAAAGAAAGGGTGGAAAGAGTCAGATGGTCTATGGTGGAAAATGTTCAAGTTTCATCTCGATCAGAGTGCGAAAAGGAGGCTGATGCTGATGGCAAGCAGTCATCACTTCCAGCTGTCAGCAAGCTTCCCCCTGAGAGGAGGTATGGACCCTCCTGGGAATATACAGCTAGGTAATAATTTATGTGTAGACAATTTGGTACTGAGGATAGGGTAACTTTCCCAAGCCTTAAGATAAATGGGCCAGGAGAGGAACATGCTGCATGAAAAGCTGAATGAATGCTGTGAACACTTCCCATTTGAACACGTGAAACTTGAAACATCCACTTCAAAGTGTCTTGGACAGCTATGGCCAAGCAAGAATCCTTTTATGTTTAGTTTTGCTTCTTTTGGGTTTAAATACATTCTGTTCCACTGTTAGCAAGAGAACAAGGTTTCCTTCTCATCTTGTGTAGCAGAATTAGGACAGTGTATTGATTATTATGCAAATGTGTTGGGTTTAGAACTTGGCTCACCAGGTGGGCAGGGGGATTAGGTTCCACATGACATAATTCCTTTCAGAGGTAATGCTTTGCTAATGAAAGCAGCAACCCTGCAGCACTGCAAATGCCCCCAGCACCCTATGGTCTAGAGGGTATTGAGGTATGAGGGGTGTATCCAACCTGTATAGGTTGGACTTAATGGTCTCCTAGGTCTTTTCCAACCTGATTGATTCTGTAATTGATTCTGTAGCTGGAAGCAGCATCTCTTCCACACTATAGTGTTTGTGAGATGAGTTGGCACAGCAATTTTTTTTTCTTGAACTTTACTAAATGTCTGAAATAAGCAGCTGGAGCCACTGTTGTAGCCTGAAAACACTAACCTAAGACTGCTGTCTAACCCTGGTGTGGAATTTGAGATCCCTTCCAGCTTCATATATCCCATACTCTTAGGAAAACAGTCTTCTTACCCAGGTTTAGCACAAGCTTTCAAGTGTTTGCAGTAAGTGATGATTCAATTAACTAAAACCATTCTCGATGTGTTTGTTCTTTTTTCTTCCAGGATGCTACTGGACAGCACAATATACCATGGAAATACTGACAGGCTAGCACTGCAGCACTGAGGCCAAGCTCCACTGAAGGAAAGTCTGTGAAACTGAGCTCACTCTGGAGCCCCAGCCAAAGCACCAGGGCTGCCTGGTCTGTGTATCAGTGGGCTGGCCCTTCCCCATTTCCAGGGTGGGTGGGGGCCAAGATCTGTGATGCCCCAGATCCTCCAGCACCTTGCCAGTAAGATTAATGGGAGACCAAACAGGTTTTCTCTCAGGTCTGCCTGGACTCTGCCAGAATTTTGTTGCAATAGCACATTTTCAGTAAAACTTCCACTGAAATTTAAAGTAAAATGAATGGAAGTTTTCCACCTATAGCATCAACTAGACCTCTTGGTAAGTAATTGCTGACTAGCTCTAATTACTATTGTGTCAGCCATTGAGAACTGGCCAAGCATGGCAGGGTTTATTGAAAATTAACACCAGAGCCAGCTGTTCTGTCTTATCTAGCCCTGCTGCCCTTCTTTAAGATAGATGTTATTGAATATGATCTTTGATTATTTATGGACTAGAGAGGACTTTGCCCTGTAATGAGTGTCCCTTATTGTGCCCCTTTCTAAATCCAGAGCTGAAATATTCATTACTTCTGTTTTTTTCCCTATATCACTTCTGGCATACTTGTCACATCCATTAAATGACACACCTCTATGACCACTAAAATTTCTAATACATTTTCATTGCTTTTTTTTTTTGTCCTTGAAGACATACCTTTTACTTTTCTTTAACTTTTCTCATTTACTTGCCACAGTTGTAATTGTTTAATTAAAACTACCTCCTGCCACAAGAAATTTATGCCCTAGGCACCATCAAGACAGAGTAAAGCTGGTGCTACAGGGAATTAAAAATTCCTGACTGCAAGGGAAGGAGGAAATTGGTGTGGATGTTTGCGTTGTTGGTGTTGAGCATGCATCTGACTCTGCAGTGCCTTCCTTAATAGTGGGATGGTTACAAATGCTGCTGACCATGGGCATGGTTCTCACATGATCTCATCAGTGCTAGAGTGGTGAGTAGACCAGGATGTTCTGAACTACAATTATACACCAGACAAGTACGTAAGAACAGGAAAACCTACAGCTGCAATGATAGGAAGTATTTATACAGAGTGGTATCATCTGGTGCACGCTCCTATACTATACATAGTGCTATACTATATGTACTGCTATGCTATACCTCGTGTTTATACTTAGCTGCTTTGCTGTGTATCCTGGCTAATCCAAAGAACGAGGCATTCAGTATCACACAGATAACCCCATTTTTAATACCAGCCATTCTCTACCCTGTGATGTCTATGCAGCTCCATGAATAGATAAAAACAGGGAATGCAAAAGGGTCATTCTATGAAGACTCTACCATCTTGCACATCTGCAGATACATGGATACACATATTTCTCTCTTAAAAGGGAATGCAATTTTAGTGCTGCCTATGTTAAGGCTACCAGCTTGAGTCTGCTTGATTTAAAAAAAAAAAAATCCTTCTTCTGCTAGCCTGAAACAGAAGAAAAAAATCTACAGTCTTTGAAAAATACATTTATTATACATCCATGGAAGTTTTTATAATAAAAGTCCTCACCAGGTCTTTTGTCAACATTACAGACATGCAATACCCACCATTCCCAGCAGTGCTAATAAGTTAGTGAGAAATACTGCCCTTACTGCCAGTGTGTAGCAACTGTGTATCGGTGTGATGAACATATTTTAATTTGAAAAATTGACTTTTTACAGCCTCTCTCCCTCTGTTTTGGATACTGACAGTTTTGTGCCATGCAAAGGCAGTTAGTTATGCCATTGTTCCATAGTTCTTCTGTTACTTTTCTCGAGGTCATCTCTATTTTAGGTGGGCTACATGAATTCCTAAGTCTCTACATGCAGCTGTAGACATGATATATGCTTTTATTCTGAAGCAAAGATGCAGTTATAGTTTAATTCTTCCATACATATAGCTCTCAGTAATGGTAACAGGAAAAGAAGTATGATGGTGTGTTACTAATAACTTTAGTCCATGTTAAAAGTCTCTTCAGTAACAAAGCAGTATTATTTGCATTAGTCTGCTTAAAATAGAGCAAAATATTACTGGCACCTTTTTCTTTAAAAAATGCAAAGCCAGACTTAGCATTCATGAGGAAGCATTTCCCAGTATAGTAAGGATACAGTACTCAAATGGGCATATAATACTGCTCAGAAAAGCATCATTTGGCATAAAATATGTATTTCGTATGCTTTTACAGTTAATCTGTCAGTATACACACACACACACACACACACACACACACACACACACACATATTCAGAATTTTGTGCAAAGCCAAAGAGTGAGCAGAGACAACTTTTGAGTGCTTCACATTCTTCTGAGTTCACAGGTGTGTACACAACAGATTTCTAAGCTGGAAAATGAAAACTCCAATCACATGAGCCTGGCTTTGTGTAAGCATGATAAAACAAACTGCCACACCTTCCCACTCATTCCCTCTGCTCAAGAGTTAACATGACCTCTCTGACTACTTTTCCCTGGTGTGTACAGGGAGCATATGTATTGAATACTCCACAGAACAGCCAAAATAATGATCTGAGTGTTAATTAAGCATCCATATATCATGCACTATAACCTTCTCTTTTTTTTTTTGTCCTGCACAGATGGATAGCATGATCCCCTTGAGAATGTCAGTAATGTTGTTTCCTTTGCATACCTTAATTATATATGATGTGGAAATCTAGTGTATGCATAGACAAGCTAAGGTGCAACAACTGAGCAAGCTATCCAAATTTGTGGTGTACAGTGGTAATATAGAACTTTAAGGCACTTATTAAAAATTCTCAAGAGGAAAACATCTTGCAATTTATTGTAAGATAAGTAGTAAACATCTGAATATGTTTTTATACAGGTAGCAGTTAGGGCTTGCTACAGGTATATTTCAAACACTGGTGAATAAAAATGAAACTTTTACAAACCCACCAATTCAACATGTTTTCTTCAAAACAAAATATTAAGTGTGTGGCAATGAAAACAGAGTGACACAAAAAAATTTCAAAAATCATTTACCACAGGGTAACATTTTTATGACTAGAGGAAAACAACAAAATTATGTACATAAATACATACATTTTTATATATAGCAAATTACAGTTTCCTGCACTGAACATTTGTCAAATACACAAGTACTGAACAATACTGGAAAGGGTGCTTTGCCACACCTCATGGTCTCCTTAAATTCCCATGGAAATGGAAGACAAGTTTCTATGGAGGATACAACTTGTTCAGTGATGCAAGCTCACACAAGAATTAAAAAAAAGTAAAGAAAATAAAAAACCCCAAACCCTACAGCAGAAATGTCTGATGTTTCCAGCACAGGCATCTTTATCATCAAAATGAAAATGCTCAACTGTTCTTCAAGCACACGCCCAACAGAGAGTCTGTGTCAGAGCTTTATTCTGGATGACAATCGTCACCAGCCAAGGGTGACAAACCTGGGCAACAAATCTAATCCTCAGCTTTGTCCACTGGGTTGTCAAAGCCATCATCCAGACAGGTTGGTCTGTCAGAGAGGGAAGAGTCACTTTTCAGATCCCCTACAGAAACCATACCCCTTCTCTTGGACTTAGGCCACTCCCATCAGCTTCAGATGGAAAACAAGGCCATTACCTTTCCTAGGCTCTAGGAACTGTGGCATGATGGGAGATTTTGAAAGGGGTGACACCAAGCTATTTTTGAGGACTATGTACACAGTTATTTTGGCTTTGAAAATAAAAATTCACACCACACATTTCATTTCACTTGGCCAGAAATGCTATGTTCAGGTTCCTAATGCATAAATAACAATCCTCATGGAAAAGGATGATGTAGACTCCACTGGGTTCTTGTGACCTTACCAGAAACTGTCTTCAAAGTACTGCAGTTACTAGCTAGGAATAGCAATCCCTTTTAGATGTTCTTCGGAGCACACAATACAAATATTTGTGTTATAAAACGCACTTGGTTGTCTCCACAGTTTAGTGATGTCTGGAACCTGGGGGATTGTAAATCCAGTCCATTACAATAAGAGTCATACTCACAATCATGAAGATTATGCCAGCTATGAGAAAAATTAGAGCCTGTAATCGGAAAATAAAATTTGATTAATAAAGCAAGTGACTGAGCAGGCTGTAGCTCACAGACTGTCCCACCAGCTCCGCATTTATGTAACACCCAGGACCTGAGTTTGGATTGTTCTCTCTGACTAATGGCCAAGTAATGTCATACAGGGCTACACAGTCAAAGTTAGTTCTGTGTGAATTTCAGTCCAAGAGAGCCAGGCTTTAAAAGGCTAGTTCTGAAAACAACTCACTTTGTTACTATGAACAAAATACAAAATACAACAGAGGAACAGTTCTTTTTTCTTTAAAAACTGACACGTTTTTCAATGAATGATCATAGTCTTTGACATTACAAACCACTTCGGGGTTAATCCATTTTATCCTTATTAGACAAACAGGTAAGCCCATTTCTCTTATCCGAAGGCATTTCTGTATACATTCAAGTGATTCAGATGCTTGTAGTCACCCTTTGCTTTAGTGGGGCTTTAGTTTGCCTTAATCTGTCCACACATAGCAATATTCTGCCTTGCAACACAAAGATGAATATTGTATGTGATCTCAGTGCAGGGTGTGAAATTCCAGATGTGCCTAACACACACAGCAGCATGAAGAGTGAACAAAGAGACATTAACAAATAATCACAGTCTCTCTATAATAACTGCTCCAAAAGTCATTGTAGGAATCATCTCATGATCACAAGCATCTCCTTTTGTACTTGCAGTATGTATCAGTTGGACTTCCATGTTTTCTGTGAGCATGTATATAGATGTATACATGTTCAACTGTTTACATTATGTGCCTGCAAATGTATTTCATTAATAGCTTCTATGATCAAATTTTCAAAGGACATTTCCTCACTGATAGTTAAATGTGCACACAGCTATTGATGTTCAGGATGAACAGTAATGCTGCAGCAGTCCAGCATGACATACAGACACATGCTGTGTATAAATGATAGACCTTCATGTAAGCCTCCTGTAGGTGTATGGATCTGTCTCAATGGGGAACTCATTACTTATTACTCTGCAGTACAACTTCCCTCTTAGCCTTGACCTCAAATCTTCCTCTTAATCACAGCTGGACTTCTAGTGTGAACCAAGAGCTCCTTACACACTGTCTTGGTACTATTTATGCAAATGGAGGTGTTAACTAGAGCTTGGATTGGATTAAATAAATGCCACTTTCTAGTGGTTTAGGACACAGTGTTGTGTATCAGAGCAGTAGGGAGTTAAAGGCTTTGGCTTGTAAGTCTGGCTCTCCATGCTGAGGTGAATCACTCTGCCTGACCTGTATTTTGGGTGAGATGCTACCATTGTTGAGCAACTGCCAGATGCTGCAAGTCAAAGGTCTGAGTATGGGTGACCAGTGGAAAACACACCCTCTCCCACCCTTCATTTTGCAATTACTGCCAGCTCCCTTACCCCAATCTTCTGGGGAGACCTCAGGGGTTCCTTCTCAACAATACGGAGGTAGAAGGCAGCAGGGAGGATGAAAATCAACATCGTAGCAGAAGAGGCACCTGGAAGAGAGAGCAGAGCTGAACATTGCACCAGCTGACAGAAAAACGATGTGGTGCACCTGCAAAAGAGAGTGGGCAGGCAGGCAGCTACTCTTCCAAGCTCAGCTGCACAAAGGGCTCTCTCTGTAGATATCACCCATGGAGAGCTGTAGATGTCCAAATACTTATTTGAGTGCTCCAGGCCTGAAGAGACACTTGTTACTGAGAGAGTTTGTTCCGACTTGTGTGGCTGCCTGTGATACAGATGTCTGCATGTCAGCTGGTGAAACAAGGACAGATAGACACTCCCAGGATAGGATGACCCTGGAAAGCAAGTGTCAAAAAGAGAGTGTATGGTCTGTGCCTAGAAGTGCCTACTCCTCTCTGCTCAGCAGAACCCAGCATGGTGGCCCAAGTATAAAATGCAGGGAGGAGCAAACCAGCTGGAGAAACCCCATGGGAGGTCTCTTTCTAGGGCACCTGCATCCCTGAGTCCTCTAGCAGATCAGAGCATGGAGGTTCTTCATGGACCTCTTTGGTCAGAGGCTGAAAACCACCAAAAGAAAGAGGTAGGGAGAGAACTGTGTATGTCAAAAGACTTTTTTTTATAATGTCACAATTTGGAAATCAATGCATTTTGCTCAGGCTATAGGTGCTCGAAAACCAGAGGTGATTTCCCTTTCCTTCACATGCATTAAATGCCCTTTTTGTAAAAATGGGAATTCCTTGCAAGTTTTTATACTGGTATTATTGGATTTCTTGTTCTCCATGCAAGGTAGCAACAAAGTTGAGTAGCCTTTAGCTTTGTCTGTCAGCTGTTTGGAAATTCTTATTTCCCTTTTAACTTTAATCTGTGTTTATATTACTCTACTGTAAGAACCAAACCGAGCCTGTCAATCAGTCTATGCCTGTAAATATGTTGTGGAAAGGATTAACTGAATAAACAAAAAGTATTTAGGAAACCTACCAATAAATCCGAAGATGTCTTTAATAGTTGGAACAAAAATTACAAGCAGGTTATTAAATGCCAGAATTACTGCTGCAATCAGGAAATGTCTTATCCAGCTGAATGGCCTTTTGGGAAACAGCAATGCACTGATAGATGAACGGATCTGCAAGATGAAAACCAGCAGGGAAAGTAAAACAACAATTATTTTATATTTGCTTTTCACTTTTTAAAATTATCTATGTTAGTTACTTTTGCTGTGAGAAGTTCTGACTGAAAAAATGTGTTTTCAGTCTTTGATTCCCATAATGTAATCTCACTCTGATGTAGGATTTTGAGAACTGGGTTCACAGTTTAATGTAGAAACTTAAATATTTGCAGTGTAGAAGAAAGTCAAGTAAATAGGGTGTAAAATCAGGGACATGAAATCTGTTCAACTGAAAGATGCTAATATCAGCAAAAAAACCCAAAGAACCCCCTACTACAAATACTAATCAGCAGGCAAAAAACTCATGTGTGAAATATTAGTTGCTGTATTCCTGAACCTGGTCCCTCTGAAAATCCCACAGGAGTTCTGTCATTTACTTTTCTGAGAGAAAGAGTAAGCTGTTGTTTTACTTTCATTAAATATACACATATACATCCCTGAAAAGAAAAGCCTGTTTTTCAATGCCACTTAGAAATGATAATCCTGGAAGCTATTGTAAAAGTTCATTTTACTCCACTGACTTTCTCACATGACACAGAGAGAATTTTTTTACTTTTTCATTAGAAAAGATGGTAAGTAGAAGAAAGGTCAAAAGTAATTCCCTTTGGTGACTGGAGATAATGTTGCTCTCAAGAACTATTATTAGTTTAAAAGAGCTGAAATGTAGAAATTGAAGAACAATATTTTTACACTGAAAAATGCACCAAACCTGCTTCTGTTTGGTTGTTTTAAAACAACATGCAACTGTTTCTGGGTGAGTTTGTCAACTGAGTAAATATATGGGGTTCTGTCAGACTTCGAGTCTATCATCTGAAAACACAGCATGCATTTTGTATTTTATGCATTTCAGGTTGATGTGGACCAATATTGGAAAGAGGGAAGCAGATTGCAAATATTTTGTCCAGCCCCTGAGTTGGTGTAAAATGGCTTTATTCCAGAAAAAACTCTGCTGCTTGCATTCCTGTTTGCTTAATTTCAGCATCTCGTGCATTATCCCTTTTGTGACCTAGTCCTTAAAAAGGAGCTATCAAACTGAGGGTTTACAGTGACAATTTATATTTAATCTGTATTTAATTTCTTATTTTAGCGATGCAATGGATTTTTTTTAAAAGAAAGAAGTTCTGACTACTTTTAGAAAATACAAATGTGGTGATTCATAAAAATGATAGTTGATACAATCATACTGCTGGGCTGGCTGTGCTGGTAGGCCATGTAAAGTTCTTTGATATTCTGGCTTACAACCAAACTCTTAGGAGTTCTTTTAAGAGCAATTAGGTCTGTGGTGTGTAGCTTCTAAGCCTTTGCACAACATTCAGATATAGAAATGATTATGCAGAAAGCTAAAAATGCAAAATGCTACATCTGACAGACAGAGGTTTTTTAAATGCCTTTTGCTTGTTTTCCCATGAAGAGCAATCAGTTTGCTAAGACTAATTTAAACATTTAGCCACTGGTTTAAACATGATATTTAAGGCAGAACACTGGAGCTCTCCAAGCAAGGACTGATCACTATGGGTCCTTTATACCAGACTTTTTCTTTTTTTTTTTGATAGACAACGTTGAACAGTGATCACTGCTCTCAGGTGTTTGTCAGCAAGCCTGGAAACAGTACCTATGCAGAGTGTGCATTTGCATTCAGGACAACATAGCAACAGGGCCCCAGTGTTGCTGCTCTCATCAGATGGGAACGCTGTGGTGTGATGAGGATTACTGGGTGCCTCTGGCAGCGTGATACTGGGCTCCTGTGTGCTGTACAAATGACACCCCAGCCTCCCAAAACTTAATGATCAGAATCAACTACTTTCTCTCCTGCTGCAAAGCAACTCAGGAAAGGCATGAGGGACAGTCCTATACATTCAGGAGCCTGGAGGTCTGTCCTTTGGAGGAGATTGATCCCTGAGTAGAGTCAGTCCCTCTGCAGTCCAGTTTGTTTAACTGTGTCTTTCTATCCCTGCAACTTTGGATATTGTGTTTTGCTCTGTGAAGAGCACACAGAAGCTCCAGACTTTTCTCAGGCATCTGACAATGTGGCTGAGTCTTGTCTGCCTTTGTTTTCTGGCATTTAGCTTCCTCCCTTGTCCATAGACTCAAGCATGGAAGGTGAGCACAGAGACCCTGTGGCAGCCAGACCTGGCAGTCCTGCACCTGTGACCTGAACTTCACGTGTCTGTCCTGAGTTTCAATGCTACAGTAGATGCCTATGTCTGTATTAGGAAATCTCCTAAGTGGTTTCAGTATATCCCCAAGTCTTTGGTACTTAGCACTGTTCTGATAAATATAGAAAGAGCCAGAGAGAGACGGAGAAGTCTCAGGTCTACAGGAGGTGAGCACAGAGACCCTGTGGCAGCCAGACCTGGCAGTCCTGCACCTGTGACCTGAACTTCACGTGTCTGTCCTGAGTTTCAATGCTACAGTAGATGCCTATGTCTGTATTAGGAAATCTCCTAAGTGGTTTCAGTATATCCCCAAGTCTTTGGTACTTAGCACTGTTCTGATAAATATAGAAAGAGCCAGAGAGAGACGGAGAAGTCATTCCTGATTTATTTATAAAGACTGATTTATTTCAGTCTTTCAAATTTTGTAACCCTAACTGCTTAAGGTCCATGCTCTGGTCAAACTGTTGATGAGACAACAGACCCTTATAAATAAAAACTCAGGCTTAACATTTCTTCAATATTAAAGTCTGTCTGTGCTGAGAACATGCAGTGAGTGTATATGGGCTAGCCCTGATTTCAGCTTCATCAGCTCTGTTACTTACAGGAAAAAGGACAAGGGGCACAGTGAGGGTTACAGCCACCAGCACTGCCAGGCGAACTGACAGCAAGAGGGTGTCGAAGGTGTACACTTTAGTGTATGTATGAAGTAGTTCATCTTCAACTTCTCCTACAAAAAGGAAAGAGAAAGGAGTTATATAACCTAAGTAATTTCTGCACATGCAAAAGGATCTTTATGCTGCTGCCAGATAAGATTAGTTTTAGCCCAGCTGCTGTCATCAGATACATGTCATGGGCTAGGCATGAAAGAGGAATATTCCCACCATGACTGGTACAAGTCCATCACTAAAAGATGAGGGTAATACAACTCTGAGGTGATGCTTTGTACTCTAGCATCTTTGAGATTACTTTGAGAAAGTCATGAAGTGAATGTAGAACCTGAAGTAAAAATAATTTCTGTGATATGAAATATGAAACAACTCACTGAACTGGTAACAGCACCTTTTGACCTCCACCCAGATGTCCCAGTTTTCAGACAGAGCTCTCTTGCCCCAGCAATAGGGAGCAGATTGTGCTCATCATTCACTTCTCTGCTGTAATGGGGGAACTAACAAAGGTAAAAAGAGGTGGCGTTTGCATAAAATGATGTGCTAAGACAGGGGCTACTCTGTTTGCCTACCAGTTAGTCTAGCTTGTCTATGTTTTTTTTACACTACAATGATTTGCACCTGTTTTTCAGCATAGATGAAGCTGAACTAGTGGCGTCAGAGCCAGGTTGGGTAGCACTTAATAGCGTCATGTAAAACTGTTGAGCACTAGAGTATTTTTAGAACAGTCACTCTTGACCTTTGCCAAGAGCCAAGTTTGCAGCAGCTTCTTGTCTCAATTCACAAAGGGGTACACAACTGGTCCCCCTAGTAGGTGCCTCTGAGTCTCTCCCAGATGAGGAACCTGTGGTTTGACAGCTGGATGAGTCCTATCCCACAGCTCACTCAGGTGGTTACATGCAGAAAATACATTAACACTTGTGCCTCTGCAATAGAACCAGATAGGCTGCTTTAAAATGAGAGGGAAAATTCTGCTGGCAACAGGGTTTTGACCTACCATAGAAGGTAAGGTATCCAAAGAGAGCAGCCAGAAGATACATGATGAGCATGCCAGTGATGGAGATATTTGAGACATTCTGCATCCGCTTTCGGGAGCGACTGGAGTACAAAAGAAAGAGTAACAGTTCTATAAATCCTTTATTTGTACA
This sequence comes from Acanthisitta chloris, assembly GCF_000695815.1. Taxonomy (NCBI): domain Eukaryota; kingdom Metazoa; phylum Chordata; class Aves; order Passeriformes; family Acanthisittidae; genus Acanthisitta; species Acanthisitta chloris. The sequence goes on from NW_008649776.1 coordinate 109,795, forward strand.
AGACATACTCTGAAGTATCCTAGCTCTCTGACATCCCCTCACTAGCTAGTAAGTTCATAGCAACTATATTGGTTACACAGAGCTCTTTACTTGATGCTTTACAACTCTGTACAGAGCAGCACAGACTTACAAAAGTGCATTGAAACTCTATTATCACTACTTTCTCAGTGGCAACATAACAAATGTACCACATTATTTTGCATATCATTATTTATTAACTATTGATCTCAAACAGTGTATTATATATAAAATAATGGAGGGGCTAAAATTACAGGGCTGGTAATAATAATAGACAAGACAAGCCAGCTCTATATGAACATACCCTTATATCTACATAGTGCTGCTCTGCACGTTCAAGGAGCCCTTGCAAGTTAAATCCTTTTTTCATAAACCCTTTGGTTAAAGAAAATCTTCATCTTATGAGACCTGGAAGCATGGTCCCAAGTAATCCGAGAATGTTTATTGCTTCTGACATTAACCCTGCTGAAATAGGAGGTAATGATTTTTAGCCTCCTGGAGTTTTGCAGCACACCTTCCTGTAAAGTAATTTTTGCTGTTCAACAAATGCCTTTTCTTAGCCCTTCCCAGCTATCAACTCTATGCTAATTTAAGCAAGTGTATTTGAATGCTGATATTTGTTAAGCAAAATAGGCTGGGTGGAGAGCCTGTGTAAGACACCCTAATCAATGGCATCTCAAGAAACTTTGAGAGTAAGCAGCAACTGACACAGACACAACTCATTAAGATATTATTAGAAACCAGAATTATCTGTTTCAGTGCAACTGCGTTCCCCAGTTTATTTCACATCATTTGAAAGACTGTCCAGATTCCTCTTTTCCTGAGTAAATATTGATCAATGTGGTTATCTGAACAGTGGTTCTCTGCCTATATGTTCCTATAAGGTCAAAGCAAAGCCAATATCTGCTTACTATGGAAAGCAATTAATCATTACCCTGTGGGTGTTTGCACATCAGCAATCAAGGGACAACGTGTAGAATGTGATCTCTAGCTGTAGTTAACTGGAAGTATCAGACAAAATTTAGGAACCTTACTCTTTCAGTTCACTGTATATTGGTAGCACCTCAGGGTGGCATACGAATGCAAATGCCAGGATGGGTATTGCATAGGCAGTCTGTAAAATAAAGCTCCCATTAGTAAGAATGATCATGGCTGTACCTCTGACTTTTGGCAGGCAGCAGTTTAGCTGTGGTATAAGTGGTTAAAAAGTTCTACAGAATCTCCCTTACCCGTGAGTTGAACACAAAGTATTTTGGCTGACAATTGTCACTATTGTCGCTGTGTGCTTCGTATTCTACACCGCTTTTGGGGGACGTATCTTTTGGCTCCTCAAGGCCTGGAAAGTGCCTAGCTGTGTTGTCCATCATGAAATTCACACCAGAACCGAGGGACTCATTTGGTAACATGACCAGGTGCATTGGCACTGTGTTATTCGTGGTGGTCCAGTTTTCAACCCCGTGGCCCATGATGGGAAGAGGACAGGGCACTTGGGATTTCTTGAAGATTACCTACAAAAAGAGTAGACAGTATCATCAGGAGAGTACCACTATAGAATATTGCACATCTGGGCTATGCCAACAGAAGTATAAAGAGGCACACAGAAGAGAGAGAGGAAAGAGAATGAGCAAGAAGCCAAGAACTACCACTTCTGCTTCTTAGGCAAATGTTTGTGGTTACTCTGCCTCTGCTGTCATCCTGTTCTGGTTTTTTATTCTCAAATGTTTTTTCAACCAATCTTTTTAATTCTGATTTTGTTCAGCAATAGACTTGTTAATTTGATTTACTTGCAGGTGCTATTCTAACATCCAAATTAAATTTCCATGGTAAGAAATATAAGTGTTTCACATTTTACAGAGTCTGTATTTGCTTAGAGATAATACCCAAACCATCACTTACCACACTGACAAAGAAAACCATACAGGTCAGCGAAAAACCACTCGTATAACCAAGATAACCTGTGCAGCAAGACAAAAAACCACAACCAATAAAAAAACCGTTCAGTTACATATAGATTCACAATCCTAATAGAAATAAGAAATAAGGTTAAGTGGGGTCTTTAGCTTACCTAAGCTTTTTAGAAGGGAGAGGGGAAGAATAATGAGAACTGTTACAAGTATGACAAGGTAGTTTCCATTCAGGTACCATTCTCTAAGGAGGAGGAATAAAATAACAACAATCATCATTGACATAATTGAAAAATTTTAATCTGAGGTTCAGGTCAGGAAAAGGTACTTACCCAGAATTCTCCTCAAGTTTCATAAATGCTCTGATGACTTCAGGAAGTTCATATTTAATAATAAAGAGGTAGCTTGACATTGCTGAAAAAAACGCCAGACAAAACAAACACTTTCAGAAAAAAACTGTAGTCCCCCCCAGAAAAAGTTTTTAAAATATTAATGTTGTATAAGAAACATATTGTTTTGGGAATCTATTTTTTACTAAAGTAGAAAAATGAGTTTTATTCAAATAACAGTGTGACTAAATAAATGGTGTGTGTCCTTGATATTGTTCTGAACATGCTCTGATGACATCTAGCATTGCATATTAGCATACAATACAGTTAGTACTCAATTAACAACATACTTAAATCACTCTTAACTTTTCCTTTCCTTTTGTTGCAAATGTTGTTTTCCCAATGGACTCTGTCCATCCCCATTCTGTAGTAACTTTAATTACTGCCTCTAGATCTCTTCATCTAATTATCCTTCTTATTTTCAACTTCTTTCTTCCAATACTCCATACATAAAATCCAACTAGCTGTCAATATTCCTGATGGAGAGATCCCCGACAACTGTGTTTCACCAAATGCTGAAGTGTCAGCTACGTGAAATAAGATGAAATATATTCTTCCTGTCCTTCCTTTTTGCAATACAGTGTATGCTGTATCTGGCTCATCTCTTATGCCATTTAGCCAGGCAGAAGGGAGAAGGCACTTGCATTCTGGGGAAAAACACTGGAAGTTAGATTTGCTCCTTACCTCCAATGTTCTGCATTGTAACCGAAATGAAAACACCACACTTCCCAGGCCAGCCAAATGCCTTTTCTCCCAGTTTTTCATATATCAATGATCCTGAAAAGAAAGCACCAAACCAAAACCAGAAAAGAAACATGGGTCACTGCATTGGACATACTTCATAAATTGCATTCCAAGGTAGAATAGATGCATGCAGGAGGGACTCAGTCAAAGCCTGATCCTCATACCTCCTTCTTTTGATATCTTCAGTAAGAGGTGGACCGAGTAGAGTGACAATATTGCTACGCTGAGCAGCAAAATTCTGCAAGGCAAAGCAGAAATCAGAATCCTAAGCAGGACACCAGAGACTCTCAGTTGGTTTGAATGTATGCTTGCTCATTCTCATGAAGTTTAACATGTAAATAGTTTTCAGAAAGTTTGTTCTTTAGTCTCCCAGTGCTAAATGCAGAGATAAGTGTCAACTGGAGCTTATTTGTGAGTACCTTATACACTATAAAAGCTGCTCAAGGCTTGTGTAAGTCAAATAAGTGCTATTCTACAAGGACAGAATCTTATATGTTAACAAGATCCGACTAAAGTAAACAGATTTCCATGCAAGACTATGGTCTTTGGACTCTTACCTGCTCACTGACTTCTGATTTTCATACCTGCCCTTGCTCAGAGCTACCAAACCCCCCCCCCAAACCACAAACCAAAACCAAACTAAACCAAACCATAATTGTGGCAACTTCACAACTTCACTGCCACCTCCTGGCTGGTCACTACTTTTGACTTCTGCTGTGGCATCATGGAGTTTAATTGTCTCCTTTGCAAGTACATTACAAATCTTGCATAATGTTAAAGTGTTGCACACTGGAAAACCTGCTCTGGCAGCACCTGCAGCTTAGTCTTCTAGTCTAGTCTGCATGCAGGTACTGATGCCTGAATTCATTAATTCTGATTACTGTCATGTTCCTTCCACACATTTTCACCTTATGTGATTTCAGCTATCTGCATCCTGTAAAATGCTGGAGAAAAATGTAGTGTTGTATGACATTTTCAGGGCACAACACTGTGGGCAGTATATCTTTTTACCATGACCATCTTGTCATCAGCCTGCACAAGTGCTGGTGCAGAAGGGTATGCAAAGATAACATGACAGATCTAGGAAGTATGGATGTGCCTTATTCCACGGCTGAACAGCAGGTTGTGTCCACACCTTCCACTGCACTGAAAAGGCAGTTTGGTATAGATATAGGAGACACTGACAGCCAGATTTGTAAATGAGTTACAATCTAATAGCAGACGCAGGCCTTGGGGCCAGGTGGTGACCATCAGAGCATCAAAATTTACTCTGAACTATCTCTCTTCAAGAGAGACCAACAACACTATAGCCCTCGTGGACAGGGTTGTGTGGCCTCACTCAATATGGTCACAGT
>NW_008649776.1:114228-126833 GCF_000695815.1 Acanthisitta chloris
ACCTATGCAGCTGTTATTAGAGACATGGTCTCCATGTCCTGACACACATGAGGTGTGGTAAACCAAAGTCCTCCTGGTTTCACTTGATAAGTCATTCCAGGCAGCAGAAGTGACACTTTGGTGCAGGCTCTGTGCCATTGCAAACCCCCCTGGCAGGAGGGATGTAATAGGAACTTCTGGAGAGCTTCCAAGTTTTAGGAGCCCTCTTTTTGACTTCACCCTATAGAACATCTTCCAGCATATGAGTACTTGGGCAACATGAGAATAATAAATTACAAAAATTTAGACAATGCTGCCAGCATCATCTAAATTAGAATTAATGTCCAGCAGTCTCCACTTAGTAGATGGGATTTTTCGGTCTCACTAATGCTAATGTCATGATGTGTGAAACAGAGGAACTTCCAGCAAGTGGATGCATGACATGTGGATAGCAATATCCACACACAGTTTTATACTTTTAAATAAAAATCCTTCCTCCACCAGAAGGGAGAATGTTCTCATGCAGGAAATATGGAAATAGAGCACAAAAGAAAGTGAGATGTGGATGGAGACATCCTTTGTTTCTGCTGTTTAGGACTCCATAGTGTTGCTTTAACATTACTCCCTGCTTTAGCACTGGCAACAGAATTAATATCATTAGGCTCATATAAGATTTTTTTAGCCACCTATGTGAATGAACAGGGCTTAAAATAAAGACATAAAGGTAATTTTCCTCCCCTTAGTGAGGCTTAACATATCACAGTTTTCTTTCCAAGGATAATTTGTAGCCACACTGGTTAGTACAAGTGCTCAGAGAAAGTTAAAAAAAAACAATCCTACATTTTTCTGATCCTGATGCAGTTAATTTCAGAACTAACTTCCATTTTTTGATCTGCAAATACTGTACCTAAACCAGTGGTTTGCAGGTGTTTTGAAGCACTTATCCAGGACAGCATTTGAATTTACAATTAATTTTCAGTTAAAAATTCTACTGGCAAAACAGGAAATGTTTCTTAGCAACTGGAAGCTACATGTAACATTTCCAATACTGTTGCTGATGTAGTTGCACAATCTCTGCAATCAAGAAGCTGTGAAAACCCAGACAAGCAACCTGGTGTAAAGGCTTGCTAGATTTCAGTAATGTCAATGGGCTATTGTCACACAACACTATCATGTTTATTCCAGTCTCATAGGAGGTTAAAATTAAGACTTCTGTTAAAAACAGTTATTAAAAGATGGAACTAAGAATTTATTTTTTTTTTTGTACAGTCTGTCCCATTAAAATGAGCCAGAGGTTAGCCATCTATGAAGAAAACTTCACCTGGTTATCTGTGACTGTCTATCAAAACCCATTCTCTTTAGATACTGTGTGTCAGCCATATACTGTTGCTGTCATCTGTGCAGACTGGGTACAAATTGACTTAAGGGAGCAACATTAAATTGAAATAAATCTGTGAATGTTTTTGTGTTCAAAGCATGCTGTTATTTCTGATAATATTGAATATTCTTCTTCCATTTCTACATAGTGATTAGATAGTTGGAATGATGTAAATATATTTATGGATGATTTGATTTCCTTGTTGGATTTCCATACTGAACCAGAAAGGCTGCTCTTGTTATTTTAGGACCAGTATACTGTTCTTTCCCTCTGTTTTTGACAGCACAGTATCAATTCACAGTTGTGTTCCTGATAAAAACCAGGGCTAAAATATTTTAAAAAATGTTTGTCAGTAGTGGATGGTTCCTTGTGGTGAAGCTAAAATGTTTTCATTACCGATGGTCTTATAAAACATTTCAGCTAAAATAACAAGCTTAACATACCTCTCTAACCACAAAAACTCCAGCTCCCTTCTTATATTCTGTTTGCTTTTCTTTTTATGTACTTACATGAAAAGGATAATTCCTGTGTTGGCCATGGCATAGGAGAGCCCTAAGATGCCACTGCCCATAATGGCATTGCTGAGATTGAATGAGGACATTCCAAAGGAAGTTCTGCCCCGGTGCTGTTGGGCACAACAACAGAAAATGGCAATTAATTCGCATTTTACTGAACATGATAGACTAATATCTTCATTGAAGATTTTCCTTGTTCTTATCCCTTGATCCTTAGAGTTGGAGTTTTTTAAAGGTTTCTGAACTGACAAGCACTTGCCACCATAAGGAGTCTCTTTACCTCCAGAGACAGCTGTGCTGGTACCATTTGTCTCTTCCCACTCTTCCCTTGTCTCAGGAGGAGTGCTACATTCCTGACAGGTAACTGAGGTGACACAGTTACACTGGCTGTATTGATCAGCCTCTATAGAAATACATGCTGTTACCTAATGGATTTCCCAACTAATAATTTTAAAAATTCAGATTTTTTTAAAACAATAATACAACTGATTATTGATTTTTTTCTCCAAGTAGGATGTACTTCTTTCTTCAGGGAACTACACGTTTGTCTGGGGGAGAAAAGAAAGGAGTGCTGTGTGACTTGGGCAGGAGGCAGGAGAGTGGAAGAGGACAAAACCTAGGAAAGGGGGGATAGTGTGTGAGGGAGTCACATCTGCCACCATGTGGAAAAAAAAAAGGGGAGAATATGGCTCAATTTTAGCTTACAGTCACAAATAATATTTTTTGACTTAGTGATCAATCCTAATCAAACCTGTAACACAACCAACAAAACAGTGCCTTTCTTTTCACCAAATTCATGAAACCTCTGAACGAAGTTAAATCCGGAGTGGAATATGTGCTGTGCTTTCACTTGCATGGGGAGTTGTCTAAGGAGCTGGAGGTGTGCTGAGCGTGTAATGCTCAGCATCATAAAGCCAAACAAGGGTGTTCTTTCTTTAAATCAATGCAGCTGGATATGGATTCATTTGCACTGATGCTGGAAACAAACAGTGCAAACATGCACACAACTAAGGCCCAACTCTAGCTGGCTATAGGGGCAATAAAGTTCCCTGAACCAAATGTACTATCAGAAAAAGGGTGCAGACCCATGCTGGCTGAACATCTCAGGTAAGATTGCTGCTGATATGCAACTGAAGTTCAAGTCCTATCTGAGGAATTTTTCTGATTACTTGTGAAGGAAAAACTCAGTTTTACTTCCAAGTCAACAGAAAGAGTTTGCTGCACTAACTGTTAGAAAATGTGTTTATTCTTTGAAAACTGAAGTTATGCTGATCAGGGTCCAATGTAACTTTGTTTACTGAAACTTTTGGAAAAAGGTTCAGGTCAAGAAGATTTACTTTGTAATTATCCTTAAAAATGAATGAAACTTACATATTCTTCATTATAGTCTTCCAATTTCTTTTTACCCAGATATCCATTTGTAAGGAACTTCTGACTTTCTGCATCATCACTAGCAAATGGACTGAACACAAAGAAAAATAAGAGTATATTAGATAAAGCTTATGGCACACATTATGCTCAAGTAGTGCCTTTAGTCATTAGTGGAAACTTTCCTTTAACATTGCAATGAATATTTAAAAAGCCTTCAAAATAAGACCTCTCTTCTCCTGCAAGGTTCTCATGTCCAATGTCATGTTTAATAGATCTTTGCTTTGCCTTGGAATTTAGTTTTAAACCCAGTAATCTTCAAATTATATCTGATTGCAGATGTTGCAAAGTAGAATTCTGTACTGGCAGCAGTATGCTAAAGCTCAGCACACTTCACATCTGAGGAACAAAGCACCTTGGAAGTGCCAGAGGGTGCAGCAAGCTGAAAGCTGGAGACTGATGGTGTTTTTGAGACGTCTTTCTCCAGCCATGCAGGTGCTCGTGTTGTGGTGGGTGCTGCTGGAATTCCTGAGGGTGGTGGGCTGTGCCTACAGCAGCACTGAGCTGCTGCCCTCCATACCTTGCCCTGGGAATCATGTCCCTCCTCAGCATGCTCAGGTTGTGCAGCTCTGAGAGTGTATTAATGGAGTGGCTGGAAATTGCCGAGGGGTACTCTGGTCTGGGAGCCTGCAGGGTCACTCCAGGTCGTGGCTGGCAAGGGGGACCTAGGCTGCCTCAGCTGTGCTGAATGCAGCATCCTCCAGAGCACAGAGTGGGGAGGGTCAGCGCTGTGGGCAAACATCCCAGATGCCATTAGTGAAGCTTGTTTTTGGATTACTGCTTTCTAGCCCTAAGAGAACAGTTAAATGCTTACCTCCTAATTGCAGCCTTTTCTGAATCAACCTGCTCTGTGTAGTTGTCTTCAAGGCTTTCCCCACTGTTGCTCTGGTCATCAAGTTCGATGTTGACTTTTTGCAGCTCCATGCGATCCATTAGAGCAGTCAGCGCTTTCCAGCACACACACTTGTTTCTTCAGGGTAAACAGCACCACGCCGTCTGCCTGCGGGTCCTCTCTGTCATGCGGGAACTGCCAGAACACTCTGTTCTGCAAACAAAACACAACAGAACTCATTAGACTTTTCTTCAAATTAGACAGACCAGTGTGAATTGTTGGGCTTGTGTTTGTTCTTTATAATAGCATTAAGAGGGGAACCTGTCCCAGACTGGGAAAATTCTGGGCAAGCATATTGTCCCATTATATGCCAGCACTTGGACCTCCTGTCTCCTTTCAAATTGTAGAGGGCAGGGGCCAACAGATGCACAGTGGATGTCCAGAATCTGGCAAAGCTACAGAGCCAGCAGAAAATAATTTCTTGAGCTGCTGCTTTTGAATTTCTAGGGGAGGGTGATGCAAAAATTCTTGTTAAAAAAAGGACTATAGCAGGCTTTTCCATTTGTTGTATGACTAATGCTGTCACAGGTTTAGATGTTTTGTAGATTTGTCCCTTCCACTGGGATCTGACAGATCTCTGTATGATCACTTTTTGATAATTAGAAGGTGCTGTTCTGATAGACCAGTCTCTGGTTTTCAGTATACCTGTGTTTAATTCTTACTTGCCCCATGACTGGAAGCTCTGTCTCACACAGGATTATGATGTGAATCTAAGACTAATTATCTTTATCCCTGTTAAAAACCTGCCTTTTAAAAATCATATGAATGAATGCTCAACTCCCTATTTCTGTATGGGCCAAAGGAAACTGTACAAACTTCACCTCTGGGTATTGTGTTACAGACTCATCTGCAGATACACATGTGCATTCATTTGCTCATTAGCAGATTCAAGAGGAAAACACTGTGCAACAGACATTGCTGTTTTACAACACTTTTCCTTTCTCCAAGATATTTCTTGATGCATTTTATATTTCCTTTTCACAGCTGAGGGGACACCAGTGAGGGAAGTGAGCACAGACCAGAGAGCACATTGCTGACACACCTGGGGCCAGATTTACAGTCTCCTGACCCTCTACCTGCTGTCTTGCTATGGCACATTGGAGGGATCCATTACATTTTTCATAAATATCTCTTGCTAAACGCAGCTCAGCATTGCATAATGACAATATCAGGAAACACTACAACACATTATTTCTACATCTGGCCCTTTTAACACTAAATCTGCAATTACTTAATAGGCTTTTTCCTGGGTTTGCATTTTTGGGTGTATAGGTCCTGCATCATGACCAGACCTTCACTATCCTCTGCTACTGAGCACATGTACTTCTTAAGAACTTCTACAAGTATATTCGTAGTGGCAAGATGTTTGAGTGCATGTGCTGAAAATGTAAATGTACACTTTAAATACCAATCCTGGAGGTTAAAACTGACCCCAGGCCAGAAATTAAAATCAAATTCCTTGCTTCTTTCTAAAAGCATTCACCCAAATCAAACAACTGAAAAGGAAAAGCAATATTACAGTGCATTAGGAGATTTCCTACCAGAGAGAGTGGCAGGGTTTAATCCTTCCTGCTGCCTCACAGGGAGTGTGTGTGAGGGCATGAGACTCAGGCATCAGGGTAGAGGGGCTGGCACTTGCATCCTGGTGACTGGGGATATGAATATCTCCATGACACAAAAACCAATAACCACCCCTCTCATGGAGCCCTCACTACTGTGGTTTCATTCACAGAACCATCGTCAAATGCAGATGCTGCCCTATCTGAGAAACAAAGTAATTTCCATTCTTGATGCTTATTTTTAATCTATGGTGTAAAAGTCAGGCAAACAAATCTAACTGTGCTTATTCCTGTTCTGGTAAAGGCTAAAATCTCCCCTGAAAGCCTAATGCTTGTCAGAAAAAAATGCCTTTTCCACATACGCCAGTCCAAAAAATGCAGAACTTCAAAGAGTTGGGAAACAGAGGAAAAGTAAGCAAAAAAGTTGCCAGGAGTTAAGCTACACAGAGATTAGGCTGAGGATGAAAGTCTGTGCAGCACAACAAACACAATTTGGAAAGGGGAGCAAAAATTGAGTGGAAATACATGTTACAGCATAAGAATAATCTGGACATTGCCCTGTCAAATATTTACACAAGTCATCTGATTGATGGGTGTCTTCTCAAGAGGCTGTGGAATTACTGCATAAAGCAGTGACTTTCTTTTTTTTTTTTTTTAAAAAAAATCTGTGAATTCCTAGAAGTCTTGTGGTGAAAGTGCAAAGCCTCAGGTGGCAAAATTAAATCTGTTGAGAACCCGGATTCTTGCAGTTGTAACTTTTTAGGGAGAGGTTGGTAGAGCTCAAGGGGTTTGCAAAACATGAGCTGAAAGCCATTGATATAAATGTGGGCAGGATGAGACCCATGAAGCAGGCTTTGTATTAGATTTGAATCCTGCTAACACTGAAAACTGTAATTATGACCAAAGGTGACTGAACTTCAGCAGAACTTGGCAGAGCTGGTCCTTAGTTGGTGAAATCCATATCTTCAGGTTCTTAATGTTGCAGATGCTGAGGGGTTTGGGAAGATGCTAAAGCACTGGTGGTATGTCCTCCTCACAAGCAACATAGAAGGGACAGAGCTACCACTCCTTCACCTGAGGAGGAAATGGGGTAAACCTGTGCCACTAGAGTCACTGCTCCATGTGTGAGATATTGTTTAGATAAAGGGTGATGCACTGGCTTTGGCTGCTTGGCTGTGTCCCTCCAGGAGGTTGTGCTGGCTGAAACGCTGCTTCTGGAGGATGGCCAGGAACCAGGGCAGGGATGGCGTGACAACACAGCCAAGGTCAGGCAGGTCTGGGCTCTGCCAGAAGCTTAGCATGTAACATCAGAGGAGAAACACCAAAGTTCATCTGCTTTAGCTTCCCTGGGATTTAATGCTTTCTGCTTCAGAGTTCTGAATTTGGTGCCTAAATATGCAAGAAAAATCTCTTAGATCTCCAGTGTTCCTCAAACTGTCCTTCAATATGGTGATGGTTTTGCTGCCTCCTGCGGCATTTGGCTGAGTAGAAAAGATTATTCTTAAAGTATGGTATTAAAATGGAAATATTCCTTGCAAAAGAGATTGACCTATTATTAGAGGGAAGTTATCTCTATAAAAATATTTTTTCTCTTAAAGTATAGGGTAGTGTTCTGCATCATTTGTTAAGTAGCTGTTTTCAGCAATGATTCAGAAAATGACAAATTTTTTGGCATCTGATTTCATGACGTTATTGATTTCTGTCCAGCCTGCAGTTAGGACATTAAGAGAATGGACAACCACTGGGCAAATAATGCCAGGTCACAGGTATGACTAACACTTTCACGGGTTTAGCAGTATCAATATTTGTAATCTCCACGGTATCTAATTTATCAGATTTTGCCAGATTCTTCACCTTCATGACAGTGACTTTATAATATTATTGTCTATGCAGCTATTTCAAAATGAAATAAATGTTGTCACTGTGAAATATAGAATTAAAATGTAAAGCCTGTTTTTACAAATTCATTTGTTTAAAGAAATGTTAGCTATCTAAATTGGAGCCTTGAAAATAATTCTCAAAAGTTAGCCAAAGGCTACAAAGGGAACCAATCTTTCATTCCTTAATTGACCTGGCAATTTTGAACACTTTTGTTGCTTAAGTTTTGATTTTCTATGCAAAAAGAAGACCAAATTTCATTCCTGAAGAAATATCAAATATATTTGCCAACATAAATTACCTGTCATTATATCTTAAGGAGTCCATCCTTCACATTGCACTTATATTTAATTAAACTTCTAATTCCCAGTTTCTGAAGATGTGGCCAGTATCTCAAATACATTGATCAAATGTTGTAGAGAAAAAAAGTTTACCTCTGAGTCGAGCAGGTTCTCTTCCTCACTTGCTAGGCAGGTTATATCTTTTAGGAATTGCACCTGTAAGGAAAAGTTTGCTAATATGCAACCTAGAGCAGTTCAACAGTGATTTAAAGACAAATGGGAGTGTATGAGATGAACCAATCAACAGCTGCTACACCCCAACAACTCCCTTTGACAAACTTGCGTCAGCTCTTTTTAAAAAAGGGGGAAAAAAAAGGTAAATCAGTTTATTGGAGCACACTGAGGGCAAACATCTCAGTTACCAGAGCTATTTGCTCTCTGAGCTTAGCACTATTACAAAATGTTTATCACAGAATGCTTCATCCAGGCTTGATCACACTTTCATTTGGCAATCTTGATTTTTATATGATGCACATGCATTAAACCTGCAGCAGCACAATAGTTGTAAGCCTGGAAAATAAGATTTGGGAGAAATACTTACGGGCTCCCACACTGTTCTTATCTCTGTGACGACAGAGCTACATCTTACACTGCTTTTCAGGACTTGGCCAGAAGCTCATGCTTTCAAATGTGCTGGCTGACCAGTGCCTTAGTTTCCCAGTTGAAATACTGACTGTAATTGCTATGGTGAAGGTATATATCGAGCGACAAATGTTATTTATTTAATGTCAATATAGGCCTGTGGAGAAGTATTTCACTACCTGTGATGTGCCTGTAATGCTGTAGAATTTACAAGCTTTTAACCAATTATGTAATGGCCGTAATTAAAAGCCACAACCAACCTTCCAGTCCTTCCTCCCATGTTAGACTTGGTGATCAAAGCCCTCAGACTGGCCTGACTGTGAAGGCAGGAAGGCAAGTGAGGGGGTGTAATTTTTAATTCTTCGAGTTTCCTGCAGAGCACTCAGACTGCTTTGGCTCAGGCTGGGTGACAACCTGTGGGAACCCAACCCTGCTCCATGGTGAGCAGGACTTCTGCTTGCTTGCTGCCAGCACTGGCTGTGGTATGATAGTTTCAGAGCTCCCCTGCACCAGAAAGAATCTAAGTTCCAATGTACACTCAGACAAATAGTGTGACAAAAAAAAAAAGCACCCTCTCTCCCAGATCTGCGTTCCATTAAAAGATGACCGATAGTAAGGCCCGTCATGACATAGAATGCCAAAAGTAGTAAAATCCAAAGATTGAGAGGTGCAAGGTTTGAAGCTAGAGGTCCTATCCTGCTTTAAACCTGGTACGTAGCTGGAAAACTGAACAAATTTTTGGGCTTAGGCTGCTCGAAGGGACATTGAGTCTGAAAGCTCCCTGTGTTTTCCATTGTATCAGCAGTTCTAATGATCCAAACAAACGCTCCCTCTAGGGCATGTGACAAAGAGTAAGTGTCCTTAAGGTATTAAAGCAGTTCTCAGCAGTAGTTTGGCACCAAATTGTCCTATGCCATTGCTAGGGTGAGGAAGCAGAGCTGCAGGAGGGGCTAGGGGAGGCAGTCCTGCTCCTCCTGCCTGTTTACTTTGCACACTCGACAGGGATGTGGATATGGGCAGCCTCCTTGTTGCACTGTTGCTCATGTGGATGTTTCATGTACCAACAAGGGAGAGAAAAACATTTCTTTAAGCAAAGGAAAATAAGATTGCAAATGATAAAGAAAACAGCAGGGAGATTTGGGGACAGATGTACTAAGAAATCAGTAACAGCTGTGAAAATGACTCCTGATGCATTTTTTGAACCTGATTAAATAAATAATAATCAAGATTATAGTTCATTTCCTTTTCAATGCCACAGATATAGATGCTTATGCCTAATACCTGTTGAGCCTAAGCAGCGTGGCACAATTCTCTCTGTAGACATGTCAAGACACTAAGGTGTGTTTTTCCTCAGTGCATGGGGGGATGGAATGGTCAGGGCCAGTGGTGCCCAGCAGTGCCCCTGTTCCAGCACTTGTTGCCCCAAAGATGCCAGGCACCATAAGGTGTATGGGCAGGTGAGGCTCCAGGAGCCATCCACATGCCTGTAAGCAAATGTTTTCTGCAGAGAAGGAGCCAGCTGTATTAACACAGGGTTTCTTGACACTGCCAGTTCTTTCTGCCTATCTCTAACTAGAAAAGCACTGCTTAATTTCCACCAGGAAGGACTTCTCTTAGTAGAGCAAATGTCAGTGTCCAGTCTTCAGACTGAAGGGAGACACATGGTAACCCTAGGACTGCAGAGCCCTTTCTGCATTGTTTTCAGCTTGGCTGTGTTTGATTTCACTATTTGTAAAGAAAACTTTGTCTTTGCTAGGATTGCTTGAGATCATGCAAGAGTTCAAAGACAAAAAATATATTTTTTTTTTTTCTGACAAAGAACAGGATTAAATTCTTGATTAGCATGTTGGGAACAGTGAACAGAAGAAAGAATAACCTTGTGATATTCAGGACTCCCATGACTCTTTGTAGTTGGAACTAGAATTCTGTGCACCATGTCTCTGCTGCAGACACTGCTGTTAGAGTACCTCCTCTAACATTCAAAGTGCTAAGTGTACTTTTGGCCACCTTTCCCACCAAAGCTGCTAAATAAAGCTCTTTGTTAATTTGTGGGATCATACTACAAGCTCCCCGAGTCACTTCAGTGCCTATGGAGCACCCTCACCAAGTAGAGTTTTCTCAGCCCAGACTCCTGTTTATCTTTCTCTGAGGTAGCCATGCCAACTGCAGTTAGAACTACGATATTTGGTAGATGACATATTATACTTTTCTGGTGTGTTTTGGCTAACTACCATCTCATAGAGACAACACCTGTTGCAGTAATACCTGCCACCATTTACAGCAGAAATTTCCAGACATGGCAGATCTGACGACTGAGGACACATTTCCTGCACAGAGAAGACAGGAATAATCTTCTCTAGCTGTAAGTGTGTTTTCAGAATCTTCTAGAATTAGAAGAGTGTTTCTAGAACAGAAGGTTTTGGCAGACCCTGGATCTGGCAGTGGTGGCAGTGCCATTAGGGAGCTCTTAGTGGTCCCTGGTCTCCAGGCACAACCTCCCACATTAGCCACATCAACAGGTCCTGTTTTCTGAACTCTATAATGCTATTTAGGCAGCAAAACCTACCAGCCATTGCTCAGAGCCCTTTTCTGAGGCAAAGAGCAATCAAGAGCTGGCCCAGAGCTTAGTACTTCAGGTCCCCCTAAACGTGGGGATCATTGTGGCACTGATGGGGGATGTCCAGTGCATTCTGCTGTCTTCCCAAGCTGCTGTGCTCCACACTTGGACTGTTGGTCAGTCTCCAGGATCTGGGCTTGGGCAAGGCAGATCAGGGCTGTGCTGCTGTAACTGTAGCTGCTATGTTGCTATGCATGGAGCCTAGGCTGACTGAAAGGCTTTGTAAGGTGAATTAAGGTTGTACTGAAGGTATTGGAGATGTTTTCACCAAAATGCTAAGCACACCTTTTTCTGTATTTGGCCTTATTTTTTTGAACTCAAGGGTGTGTTAAATGTTTTGTTAACATTTTCCTGTTTTCTACAAACAGGAAATACCACTCTCACCTATAAACTAAAAAAAAAAGAAAAGGGAAGATGCCTGTTTTGCAGTAATTGCTGCTCTTTAACTGCCTTCTCTGACTCTCCTGCTCTTGATGCAAGAGTTTTTTATCTGTTTGCTTCTTGCTGAAATACTATCTTCTGAAGCTGCGGGAGAATTCATTTAGCTCTGAATTTAGGTTTCACTTTGTACTCATGCTCATTGTCACTGAGCAAAGCAGTGTATTTTGCTATTTTGTTGTGGCTGTCTGCTCTACATCAGTACACTAAGAAGTCAAAGTAACCCTGGTGATGATAAACCAGCTGCATTCTAAGCACCTGACCCTACAGACACATCTACACACAGGTACAAATCCATACTTTAAAAGGGTTAGAAGATTTTTGCAGGTGTCTTTTCAGTATTAGCTGACTCTTGCTATGTTTTACCCTTAGAAATGCCATTAAAATAATTAGTGTTTTATTTCATTTTTTTTTTCAAGTTTAGGGCCAAGAGGAGCAATGTAATCTGCATCTCAAACACCCTGAAGTCTCACCCAGATCCTGCAAATTCAAGGTCCTGCATGGCTTCAGTTGGACAAAAACTTTTGGATTTTTTAAAATAGAAAAGATTTGGAAAGCATGGCTTGTTTAAGCTGGCAAATGGGAAGTTAAAGGGAGGCATGAAAGCAAGCTATACCTACTTGAAGGGTAGTTACAAAGATGACAGAGGGAGACGCATCACAGTAGGGCCAGACAGCCCAGACACAGGGCAGAAGCCACACACCAGAGCATGGGAAGTTCACACTGGACATGAGGAGAGTGGTAGTTTAACTCAGGAACATGTTGCTCAAGGAGCAGAGGCTGCAGAGTCACTGTCCTTGAAGGTTTTTGAGACTTTGTGAGACAAAGCCATATCTGAGATGACCTGGTGTGCATGTCAGCCCCTCTTTGCGGAGGATGCTGGATGTCCTCCAACTAGTCCCTTCCAACCAGTGTTCTGATGAGTCTGTGAAGGTGCTTAGTACCACAGACAGGAACACAAAGATATTAAAGATGCTCTCAAAAGTACTGATGGCAGG
>NW_008649776.1:126858-152738 GCF_000695815.1 Acanthisitta chloris
TTAGGCAAACAACACTCCATGCATCAGAAGCAAGTTAAAATAAGGACTTTCTGAGGAATTCAATAGTCCATTGATCTTTTGAGGAGATTTGCTGGAGAAAATGCAGCAAGTTTTGACATAAATATTTTTGTCTTCACACATACACTATAAATACATAACTACTCACAAAAGAACTCTTTAAAAATAGTAATATTCACGAGTTTTGCAAAAAAAAGATAGTTGGTAAATGTATTAAATTCTGTGTAGCAGAATAACTGGTATGTTCTGAAAAGGTTGCAACATCCTGTGCTTTCTTTCCAAGCCCAGATTTTCTTCTTATCCCCAAGTTTATTCCCATCTCTCTAGCAATAATGAGCTTCACAGGGCAAGTATGAAAAGCTGCTTTTGCAATTGGCTACAGTGATCTGAGAAAAAACTAAAAGAGAATATTAAATGAAACTCATGTGATTAATTTTAAGAAATAGGATTCCTTATAATAAACACAGATTTCAGAATCATGACAATAATTTACAACATATTAACTGCTTTACTACTGTGCTTTTTGACTCAGTGTGCTCATAACATTAAGTATGACTACAGATGGCACAGGATGTTTCCTTTGAATCATTACCACTTCTCCCTATTGCAATGATTCCTGTCACTGCAGAATGTAAGTATTTGTTACTGCCCAATATTTTTAAGTAAGAAGGAGAACGAGAGGGATTCAGGTTCATAACACCTAACAAAAGCTGCAAAGACTAAGAATGGAGAAAATTTATCTCAGTCTGTATAAGCTCAATAGAAGGAGAGAAGAATACCACAGAAAGAAATTCAGCCCACCTAGAAGGGTCACCAGCTAGATTATTTAATTCTAAACTTCAGCCTGTTGCATAAAGGCTTATGGTATGAATCTAGACTCAGGGAAGGGTATAGGTATAAGGTTATTACTTTCGCTGTTTCAAAGAAAGAATTACCATATAAATTTTTTGGCCTTCTTTCTATTTGAATGATGTCAGGAATGGACAAAAACATCCTCTGCACATTTGTACCCCATGCCTTCTGTTGTTCCACACCCTCAGATAAAAAAAAAATAAATTACTTCAGTGGTACCATTTACCACTCCTTTATTTTCAGAACACATTTGGAAATATCTTGCACTGTCAGGACAATTATTCCTGGCTTCAAGCCTTGTCTGAGCAAAGGCAGGGGCTACCTGGAGATTTTTCACTACAAGTCTGTGTCTATTGTTTGCTCTGAAAGTGCCCATGTGTGCTAGAAAGGACATGTTGTCCAAGATCTACATGGAGTGAAACTGAGTAAACAAAGCTGCAGGGCAAAGGATTGATGAATTCAGTAGGTAGTGAACAGCCACTGCTGGATAGGATAGCATGGAATATAATACCATGATTTTTTATGGTTTTAAATATATTAGCTCCATGAGGAATCCTGAGTTATTTTATCCCTTTAGCCTAGCCCCTTTCTGTACCGATGTATATAAGAAGTCTTAACATCCTTGATTGTTTGGAGCTATGTATTGCAATTTATCCAGTCTTTTTTCACTGTGCCTTTTGCAAATGGTAGAGAACAGCCCTTTCATGTGACTAACAGAGTGCCTGGGGTTTCTCATAGCTTCTGCCAAATATTCCACTGGTGTGACACCTGGGACTTGGGCAGCAAGAGGTGCTGAGACTCAGGGGCTCTGGGAGCATCCAGAGCTGCACATTAGGCATATCTTTGGAACCTCTGTTTCTTTTAAGACCTGGAAAACTTGCAGGTCTAGAAAGAAAAGGAGTTAAATCTTGTCTGATATTTTGGCCTCCATTCTCATTTCAGGAGGCTAATGTTTGCAACAGCTGCAATGACCCACTGCCTCCTGAGGAACTCATCAGAAGCAGCCCAGCTCACATCCAACATGTCAGAACATTTCATCTGGGTAGTCTTCATCTCTGCTGCCACTTCTCGTGGAAGCTCTTCAGCCTAGGCTAGCCTGCTTATGGACCCCTCTTCACTGGGGCACAATGTCTGTCCCATTGCATGACCAGACATGCGTCCACTATTGCATATTTCTGAGGTTATTTACCATGAGATAAACACTTCCAGTCACACAGACTGGGGAGAGCTCACAGTTCCTCATTCAGTAAGGAACACTACATACATTTTTGTTCATGTTTAGTGAACCAAGAGGAACCTATATTTGTTTAGTAGTGTGCAGTTCTCAAATGCCTTCGTGTGTGCCGGAATGATGTGCTGGGATGGAAGGTCTGCCCATCACTACTCCTCACCTTAAAGTCACAGAGCAAAGGCCTGGAAGAGTTCTCATGAAACCACCTGGATTGTATTAGCTGGAGTGCAGCCAGCAGGTCAAAAGTGGGGAAGAGATTATTCCTTTCCATCAGGCACTTTGGAGTTTTGCTCCCCCAAGGAGTACAGCAAGATGGTGGTGGAGTGCAAGGCATACATGGAGACATTGAGGGAGTCAGGCTTGGTCAGCCTGCAGACAACTAGGATAAGCAGAGATATTATTGCTGTCTACAGCAACCTAATGGGGATATGAGAAGAGAGAGATGGGTTCTCATTGGAGGCAGATAGGCACAAGGTTATATAAAACATGCAAAAAAAACCACTGACAGTTTAGTTTCACCAGTAATATTTAGGGCCATATGATTACATTTCTGTTTATAAAAGTAACAAGTTGTTCATATAAACTAGATGTGATTTAAATCAGCCTGAGAAAACAATCAGATTCCCCTTTCATTAGCAGACTCTGTGGGAGACCAATACTGCTATTTGTGCTGTCTGAGCAGTGCATAATACTTTGCACTACTTAACAAAATTTCTTAGATCTTGAGATCAGAGTCAGCTCTTTAGAAGGAATCATGAAGAGGTAACATTCTTAAAAAAGTTTATCTTCACACACAGGTAAAAGCATGCCTTTGGAGACATATGGGTGTTGACACCTTACAAGGATTTCCCATTTATTAAACTCAATAAAACAGAGGTAAAGTCAATACATTTCTGGCCCAGTAGAGTGTGAGCCCATTACACTCTTCTGGCAGTGAGAGGAAGATGTTGTACACCTAGTCCTGCTCTCCCCAGGTGCCCTGCAGTTAATCCAGGGCAGAAAACGTAATTCCTGGTTCTGCTGCAGGCTTTCCATCATTACTGAACACAACTCTAAGGCAATATCCATGGAGAGTTTAGGCACCAGAGTGGCAGTCAGTGCTCACATCAATGTGCTAGGCACCTACACTTTCCCTGGGGAGGTCCCTGATGTGCACAGTGCCCTGCCTGGTTTCCAGCCCTTCTCCCTTCAAACCTAGTTTAAAACCCTCCTGATCAGCCCTGCCAGCTTATGGGCTACAGTTCTTTTGCCCCTGCTAGAGAGATGAAGTCCACCTGACTCTAGCAGGCTTGGCAACACAGAATATGCCCCATGATCAAAAAAAGCCAAAATTCTGCTGGTAGCACCAATCCTTTAGCCACCTATTGATAAGGTGGGTTTTCCTCCTCCTCTTCTCATCCATCCCTGCTAAAACAACATGCAAGGTCCATCAGGAAAGCTGGCAGCCATTTATCAGCTGTTTAATGATTGAATGATATAGAAAAGCCATGTAAAACAAAAGACAAGATGCAAAAAGGGTAAAAGAATCAAAACCATACTCCATGTGACATATTCTTGTTCTTCCTATTTTTTTTAAAAAATCATATCTAGAAAAGCTTTATCTCTGTCATTTCCACACCCCATTGTAGTGACTTTCTGCAATTCTATGTAGTTTATAAAAAAAATTTCAAAATCACAAGATGACTTACAACAATCGTTCATATTGTTATTATTCATTATTATAATTTATCATATGAGACAATGCCTGGCTGTGCATTTTTCCTCTTTTAAAGGGAAATCTGGTTCAGCTCAGAGGCTCGGCTCCAAATTTTGTTTATTATACTAGTTGAAGCATGTTTATTACACTGTCATGTTTTTATACCCCTTCTGCTACCTCGTGCAAAACATATTTTTGCACTGACCAAACTGTGAAAATTCTGCAAGGCTTTGCCCTCTCTGATGAAGCCATTGATCCACTGAGTTTAGCAGCCTCATGTGGTGGTAGCCTGTATCTGATCCAGTGGATTGTCCTCCACTTCTCAGTACCACACCTAATCCTGAGAGGTCCTCCATTAGTAAGATGCTTTCATGAATTCCAGTCTTAATTCATGAGATTTCCTGAGTTTAAAGCTCTATTCTTTCCTAAAATATGAGTTAGAAACAGTTACGTACTGCCTGCCTATATGATTGTTACTGTAATGGTGTTTGAGAGTAAAAGCCACAGGAGGTATATATGTAATAGCTAAAAAAATAGCGATAAAGCATCAGTAGTGACAACTCTCTCTTCATGCTGCAGCTGCAGTGATTTTATGCATAACCTTGTTCAAAAGGCTTTCAAGGCATTTTGGCCAAAGCCTTTTGTACCCTTGAACTACACTGACTCGACAGCTTGATGGCAGGAAGTCTGTCAAGTGACTTTCTGAACACAAACAGCAATCAAAGGAAGTCACCTTATGGGAACTCTGTCACTCTTGATATCTCCTTGGTTGAGTACCATATCTGGAAGGCTCACAAGGTCAAGCTTTTGACATCTGGAAATGTGTTTGTTCCCTCCTAAATTCTGCCATTGGAACTTATGAATTACATTCATTAATGTAATTCCCCTTCAAATCTTGCACCATCAGGTTTGTCTGTGATTCCATAACCAATAGGATATTGCTAGAAACACAGGAAAGGTTCATGGTGGCATGAAAGCCTCCCAAACAGTTTTCTTGGCTTTGCAGTGATGTCAATATTTATTGTCACTGTCACAGACCCAGAAAGATTACACAGACATGGCCAGGACGCTGCAGTTGAAGTTCATATAGGGTTACATACGGCACTCTCCCTCTGGTTTTGAATTTAAGAGATATTGCGTCAGAACTGGTGTCAATGAGATGGATTTTTCATTCAGCCCAGACACTGTTGGGAAAGGAAGGGAACCAGTGACTGAACTATCTGAGTTCCAGCTTCTTGCTCCATAGCCCCTTTCTGGGTTTGAGCCCTGTAGAAGCAATGCTAACGCTGTAGTCCCACAACTCCCTTAAATCAACATAAGCAAGAGGCAGTGCCAGCTTCTCACTGGCCACGCCACTGTTTCCACTCTCCTCGCTTCCCCAGTCACTGAAAATAGTTATAAATACATATGGGAGGGGGAAAAAAAAGAGGTTAGTTTTAAGACAGAGTGTTGTCCTGTTTCCACGCACCATGTGACTGCAGAAACATCTGGCAGCAAGGAGAAAGAGATGCAAATGGCCATAATTAGACAGAGGATAAGAAGGTAAACCAGGACTCCTTATTACAGTTTAAATGAGTTTCATAACTATCAAGCAACCTACATCACTTGTACAATGGGCTAAAGAAGAGTGAAGGCAGGGTGTGCAAAAGCAGGAAGCAAACTTCCCTGGTCCATTATATCTGGATTAGGCAGATTAGATGAAACCAATTTTCTGACTCTGAGGAAATGCCATCAGAAATGTTAAAGCTAGTCTAAACATAGCTAAAGTACCCTTTACTTACAGTGTGCTTTCCATTATATATGTGACATCCAAAATCAAGTACTGGTAATATCTAATGAAACATAGTCTAGTCAAGATGCTCTTTTAAATCAAAACTGTTGTCTCATCTTTTTTTTTTTTTTAAATGAAAATCACTTGCCTCATAAAAAGTTTTTATGTTTCAGAAAATTATATTGAGAATAATGTTTCTTAATAATGACTTATGCCACTATTACTTAAAACAATTAAATCAATTAGTTCAATAAAATTCTTCAACTGAACTGCAATATTTTGGCACTGTGACTGATTGAGTTTACTGCCTTTGCAATTAATGAAAGATTGGTTCCCTTAGCAATTACATTCTGATTAGTCCACAGCAAGAACATTTTCCATTACTCATCCCCCACTGCTATCAAAGGGGCTTTAGTGCTGGCTTTTCATTCTCTCTTTAATCCTAAATTAACAGAGTTTATCAGAGTCCTTGCTCAGTAGAACTCTTGGAGAAAATTTGATTTTGTGTTTTATCCATGCTAAGACTTCATGGAAATAAGCAAATCCAAGAATTAACATTACTAGACACTAAAGCATCATGCCAGCCTCAAGAACCTAATGGTTTTGGCTCAATTGAAAAAATTGTATCTGTGGCTGTTCAGGAACAAGTAAGAGTTAATGTCAAAACCTGGGATAAAAAAGTAACTGTTGATCACAAAATAGCATAAAGAATCTTTTCATAGCCCAAGTAATCAAGCAGCTGTCAAGGTGAGATAATTGTCAATCAAACTTTCAATTAAAACACAGCTGCTAAAAATCAGAGACAAGTGAAGCCAGACACTACACTCCACTTCGAGCACTAACTCAGGAGCAAGGACAGAGGCTTGGTGGTAGCTGAGACCTTGTTGTAACTCTGTACAGTTGTAAAAGCACTCAGAAAATAAGTCCAAATTGAAGAGTTTTGTCTTTCTGAAGCTGAAAACAAATGTATTTACCATGCTGGTTAAAATGGTACTTAATGACAAAAAACTGTTAGCATATTAGCTTTTTTTTTAAAAAAAAAAAACCAACCAAAAATGTTAAAGTGGTTCTTGACTTTCGATAGGCAATTAATATTTCTTTTAATCAAGTCCTATTAGTAAAATCTTTTGCCTGGCTCAGCAGACTGAATGAACATGGCAGGGAAGACCATGAGCACAGTGCAATGAGCATCACCATTCCTGCAAAGCTTCATCCTTCTTTACTTTGCTCTTGCCTGTTGAAAATAATCGAGAATTACATATATAGGTACTGCTAAAACAAAGCTGTATTTATATATTTATTTTGTCACCATTAGTTTCCATGTCTTTTTTTCCCCACTCAAATGTTAAAAATTATTTAACGTAAGTTAAATAATAAGTTTTGCTGCTTACTCTGCTTGACTCTGTTAAGTGCACTTTGCAGTAAAATCTGGAAATCAACAAATCTCCTATGAAATTAATGTTCTACTTTTATGTGCTGCACATTCATACCCTATTGTTTATTATAATATTGGGTAAATTTGCACAAATATCGATGAGTAATTTCGTAAATCTGAAAACCACAATTCCCAGGTGATGACCGTGACCCTAGAAAAAGTCTAGAGAAAACAACCTCATTACGAGACATACCTTGCAATAGCTGTTTGTTTAACTGGAAATCCGCAAGAGCAGCTGCCCAGTGCAACGGTACATATTTGCTTCTGAATCCTTTCTCAAAGACACTATTTAAACATGTTGATGAACTGAGCTGGATTTCTCCCCACCTCCATTCCAGCAAAACAAGGAGACTCAGAAGATACAATTTATTTTGCTATTGCAAGTAGTGCTATGTGGTAAGTGAGAAATTTACTTTCTATAGTCCTAGTTAATTACGAAGGTGGGAAATGTCCATATTCTTGTACAATGTCTGTGTGTACTGCTCAGTGATATTTCTATTTGAAACTGAATACACTTCTATTTCTAGAAGTGTTTGTGTATAGAGCTCCTTCTTGTCCATGTTTGGCTTGATGTTAAAGATCTGCTATTCTAGCTTTGCTAAGAGGAAACAAGTATTACTGTGTTGAGACTATTGCTCCAATTCAAGCTATGGGACTTGTTTCAGATCTGGTTCTGATTTATGCTAAACTGTAAACTACTGAGAGTGATACCAGAGGTTTTATGATGTGTGCAGCTGAAATAGCATGTTCAGTTGCTCCTGTTCTGAGCTAGGTTCAGTTCTTTGAACTAGAGGGGAAAGTTTGTTTCTCATGAGCCAGTCACATTTTACAAGTTCTTTCTAGGCTCTGTTTCAGCCTTTCTTCTGCCAATGTCTGAATGGGAATCCCTTCACCTAACTTTAATTAGTCTAAGAAATTTCTGAAATGATCCTTCTCTCTTGGAGCTGTTTCTGCAACCATTATAGCTCCAAAACCAAAGGAATCAGGAGTGACCATGCTTGAGGTGGTGTCACACGTCTTCTCCTCCACCATTGGCCAATGATGTAAACTGTCAGATAGGACTTGTCTCAAAATGTCCCTTCTATTCCTATGGGCAGCATTTATGTATATGACAAACCACTTTCGCATGGAGGAAGATCTGACCTAATAGTAGACTAAGTGCCACACAAAAAAACTTTTCTACGAATGATGTTTTCCATATTAAAATAGAAATATAAAGGTACAAAATGAGTAACTTTTTTAAGCTATGTGAAGTCCTGTGATACCCATTTCAAACAAAACTAAAAATGTCCATCAGTCACTTACTCTTTTGTTTGCTTTGTGTTTTAACTTGTTTTGGAGTTTGTAGGCAATAAATCATAAAGTAGAATCATGAGCTGAATCCAGAGATAGTTATTCAGACTAAAGTCTTATTACTGGTAAAGGAGTATCTGTCTGAGTAGCTTTGTCATTGCCTATTTTTTTCCCCATAAAAAGGAAAAATACTAAAAATCATAATCCTGTAGTGTCCAGAGACACACTGCAGTGTATAGAGAACCTGTCTGTCCACAGTGGCTATGAAATCCAAATCATCAAATGAATCATGAAGACCAGATGATAATCTTGACAACAACTTGCAAAACTCATCAGTGGTAGTGATATACAACCCTGTTTTTCAAGTCCTAATATTCTAGTATGCAGCATGAACATTTGTCTTTTAATTGGATATCTGACCTTATTGTAATATTCTTAAACACTTTTTAATGTATTTCTTAATAGCATATTTCTTGAATTTTTACTTCCTTCAAACTCTGAATCATTAGCATGATATGATCTAGCATCTGATATTTTACACAAGGTTGTGCTTTCCATGATTTGAAAGTGAAATTCAAAATATTGACAAGATGATGAATTTTTCCCTTCTCTTAACTTTGCTCACTTGGACAATGATGAAAATTATCATACTGTTGTTCTGAATTTTTGCTTTCTGTTGCTAATACTTTAGAGCAGCAGAGTAAAATCACGTCAAATTATGTACCAAGCCTGTCTGTTGCATGACCTTCAAGATCTGGAATCTGTAGTTCAGTAGTGGTTCATAAGACTTTTGGTAAAGGTGTAACACACAATATCATATTTCTAGCTTTACATGATAAATTTTCTATCATAAGAATAAAGAAGGTAACTTCAAGAAATCTTAGCCACCAATGCATTTCACTATGAAGTACAGGATTTAACACAAAACAAAAGCAATGATATGTATAGATAATTTTAGAACAATCCATTGGGCCTCAGAAAAGTGGTGCATAAAATAATTGGTATCATGCTGATATAGAATGTTAAGGATGGACCAAGATTTTTTCAGTCTCTTCTGGGTCTTTTATTCTATACATTTGCTGTCTCAAGATTATTCTTTGAAAGTGGTCTGGATGGTGATGCCCGTAAAGAAACCAGAGAAGTGTAAGTTGTTTCAACATGTAGGCACTGACCTCCTAAGGGATGGTGGGAGGTTGGTTTTATCATTTTGTGTTGGTGTACCACACTGTTTTCTGTTGTTTGGGGGTTTTTTTTCCTAAGTCAGCTCGAATGCTGTTTTCTGGGATCAATTTATTTGAAAAACACATTTATGTCTTATCATGCATGAGATATACATAGCTGCCATGCTTTACCCTGATAATATTATATGGGTATTCATCCTTGGGGTCTGAATACTTTTCCAGTTAATATCCTTAAATGTAGAACTTAGTCCTTTTCTTTCAGTCCTTGCTCCAGTTCTTTTATGCACAAGCAAAGGAAAGAGTTAGGAAGAGAAAAAAAGAATATGCTGACTTGCTGTCTTAGAAGGATTGTTTTTTACATTGATGAATCAACTGAATATAGCTTGTATGAAAAATATGAATACAGGATCCTAATAGAAGAAAGTATTATTTACTAGGCCTCATAGTGATAACTCTTTAAAAGTGGGTAGGCTAGGGGTTTAGTCATGTTATACTCATAATCAGGTGCCACAAGAGAAGCAAAATTCATTTTGTTCTACTATTGGTTTTTTTTATGTTACTAGACAGTATTTTCTAAAATTTTGAGTGTTGCAGCTTTTGACCCTAATACTGCAATGCTGGTTTGTATTTGGAATGAAGGCCTTACAGCATGAGGCTGAAAGGGTATTTCTCATCTTCAAGTGATGTAATACTTGATTTTGTAGAGCTTGAGGTCTATCCCATGTAGAAACTGAGCAACAAGTTAGGCTGTAACATCCAAATACTGTAGCACTTAAAACTTGTGTCACCCCCCACAACACCATCAAAATTACCTCAAGGATCTCTGTGACTCCATTTAGCATGAAGGCCCTTGACTTACACTGTGTAAAACCCCCAAATTGTATAGTTTATGTCAGGGCAACATCTGAAATGTATCCAATCCCTCTCCATCTGACTACCAGAGCAAATTCACAAAAAATAGCCTTCCCTTCTCATTACCAGCTAATGATGTACATTTATGATATGTTTGAGTTTCTCCATCCAACCATGTTCTTCCTGACTTACAAGAAAGATGTGTTTGTTCATCTGCACTGTTCAGCCAATTCAGTAATGACCATCCACTCTTACTGGCTGACATGAGGCACAGAAGAAACTGTTCCACTTAAAAGTATAGTCTTCACAAGGTCAACATGCAAGCACTTACGCAAGTCCCAGTATAATATTAAGACTTTAAGGGCAAATTGGGAAAAAAAATTAATTGTTTTTAGTGTAAATTTTGACTTTTTCACCCAGGTCCTTAAAATGTACAGTTTGAGTAAGCATACATGTATTTGGACATGCTTTTGTATCAGTTTTGTTTCAAAAATAGTATTATCTGTTATAAGGGATTTTGTCAAATATAGACACTACCCACAAAAATTTGTTAAAATAAGCCCATAAAAGGAAAACATTTAATCAGATCAACCCACAAATTTATATAAATGTAAAAGGCAAGACTATTTACTGACATACACAGGGGAGTTTACAGAGAAGAATATTCCCAGAAAGTTACTCACTCTATTTCAGAGTAAATGATTAGAAAACTAAATAAGTGCCAAAAATTACTTCCAGCTAAACACTCCTTCCTTATGTATTATCCCGGAGAGTGACTCAAATAATTGCTAAAATAGAATGTGCTGAAGTCTACAAGTTACACTTCTGATGCCATGTAGTTAAACAGAGTCATTAAATACAGGAACTAAGGACCTGGTCCTCGTTTAAATAGAAGTGTCTTTATGTCACTCTGGCAGTACAGAAGGGCTATAAAACAAGTAATGCAATTAATATCTGACTGAATCCCCACTGACTCCAATTGGAACAGTGAAATGAAAACCAACCCCAAAAATTTCCTGAAGATTTTTCTAAATGAAATGTCCCATAACTAACTACTAAAGAACAGAAAGAAATGTATTGATTTTTTAAATTTGTTGGTGGGGAGGTTTTGTGTGGGGTTTTTTTTGTGTGTTTTTTTGGTTATTTTTTTTAATGACAGAAGACTTCAAAATGTTATTAACATTGTGATAAAAATATACTAGAATAGTATAAAGGCTTCAGGGGATTTAGTTTAGGAGTATTTTTCTTTGTTTTTTTGGCCATGTCACAACAGGAAAACAAGTATTTTTCATAGAAATGCTGACATAACTTTACTAATAGCAGCTTAAACAGAGATTGTTACAATGTGTGTTTACTCAGGTACAAGATTAAATAAGAGATGTGGACTCACCATAGCAACCCCTGCATCACATTGCAGATATGCTGCTTCTAAGATACGGCAAATGTTTCTGAAGAAATCCCATGAATATTAGGTAAACATCTATCAATTTCAAATTGTGTTTCAAAAATACTTCGCCATAGAGTATAACAAAAAGCAGCATAACTTGTTGCTGTGTAAATTAATGTGTTACTGAATGGTATTTTCATTGTCTTATGATGTAAGTAAGTTTAGATAACTAGTTTAGATAAATCCCCAACTCACTATAGGTAAAATAGTGATGAACACACTATTGAGTTCCTCCAACATCTCACTATGAATCTTTACACTCCCTACTAATCCATGAAATTCACCTGTATTTTTTGGACCACCTCCCACTGATGGTCTGAGATACTACTATTTGCCATAAGGTATTCAGTAGAGTTGTGTGAATACAGTTAAAGTTGGAAGTGGGTTTTCTTCTAAACAGTCTCTTGTCCCACTTTTAGACATTTTACTTTTTTTCCTTTCATTATCCCTCTACATCTTGATTTATCAGCTAATATGTGTCCCTTCAAATTATATTTACTCAGGTTGACTTTTCTTGTTTTGCATAAACAAAACATTGTTGTATTTACCAAGTTACTGTTTGTTTGAGGTTTTTTATGTAAGTGTTTTCGCATTCAACTTCAAACCAGTTGTGCAGTGCCTAAAGTGAGTTCTTTATGAAAACCAGGGAGTTGTTATACCTCCTGCAATGAAGTTTTGTTGCTGTATCTTTCTTATACTTTACCCAACTATTCATGGCAGAATTTACTCCTGGAAGAAGAACTAATTGACCACATTGCTTTGGTCTTTTTTGATATTAAGCAACCTGCTCTTCCCAGATTTCACTTGCAGAGGGGTAACACCCCTTTTTTCACATTTCCTGAAAAGGCTGATAAAGAAGACAAGAGGCATTCTGTTTTTTCACATAAAGTTTTCTCCATAAATTCTTTCATCGCTGTTCACTAATTTGCTTGGGAGACACACATCAAAGACTTGTATCTGCTGGTTATGTGCTGTAGCTTGAGCACAGGAGCATCGTGTGAGCAACTTGGGAACTGTGCACAACTCCAGGCTACAAGTTTCCCACCTTTCCATGTTTACTCCATTTGGACCACCTGGAGGAGGAAGAGATAAAGACAAAGCTACAAGTTCTACTAAATTGCTAATATACAACAGGATTGTCTTTTCTTGCTCTTTCTTCCAAGTCTACTTTAGCCTTCTTGGACTGAACAACTGCCTGATTTGTCAGTGAACTGTATGTTTTAAGATCTCCACTATTTTATGAAGAAAGGAAGAGATTACATTGGGTGTTCAATGTAGAGACTCGCCTGGATGCAAACTGATATGAATCCATGTTCTTGGGACTACTAAGGAGAGACAAAAAGATACTACTGCAAAATATTCAGGTGTCTCCAATACACAAAATTTATCTGAAATGAGGAAATCCAGCAGAGCAGGAGAAATTATAATATCTAACTGCTATTGTTCAGATGTGTTTTAGATTGATATCTTTCGATTCAGCATTTTGAATTATGTGTTAGAAATATTCTCTCTTAGGTATGAATAGTGAAAACTCCTGAGCTATATAAAAACAAATAATATTCTAAAATGTAACTGAGAATTATGAAAATGCCTGTGTTTTTGCCAGAAGAAGAATGTGAAATCAAGCGACTATTGTAGTGCTCATAAACAGCTCCAGTGGAGAAATATCAGAAGATTCAATGCAGCTATTAAAATGTAAAAATTTCTATGTTCTATACTGATTATTATAAAGAGCCCTAGTAAGCAGTATAATTTGTTTTTTTGTAGTGTCTTCAAAATATATGGATGTGCTTTAAAGAAATCAGGATTTTCCTAAACATAGAAGACATGAAAAGATTTGTTTGGAACAGACTCAGACAAATTATTCTCTAGGACTTCTGGTTTGTCAGAGGTGAGGTGGAGTGAATTAGCAAGAATAAGACTGATTATACTGTCCTCACTTCTACTGCCAAGAGACACAGATGAGGATCTAAATGGTACCATCATCAAACTGCTGAAATTTCTATACTGAGATGTACATTGTCTTTTATGTTTAAATAATGCAATATCTTCTTTGTTACACAAAAAGCAATATTCTTTCAACCCTGAAAACTCATCAACTTGTGTGAATTTACAGACCTATGTGGCTGAATTTGCAGAAGAAAAAAAGCATAATGTCAAGAAATATAACTTCAATAACTTCTACATGGCTAAAACATATTTTCACCTTTCTGATGAGGGATACCAACATACCAAAGCCCTAAGCAGATTCCAACACTTCCTTTCCCTTTTCCCTCTCTCTCCAGACTTGTTCCACCTGCAGCTGTGGTCAGGCAACAACCCTTAATTTAAGGGAACAAAACATCAAATAATTCTCAGGTATTTTGTTTACTGGAAATACTCTGGATAAGTTCTTTTACTATCCTTTTCCTTGCCATTGCAGCAACTTTTCCATGGACTATTGTCACAGATATATTTTACAACAAAGTAATGAGTAACATAACCCAAACACATCTGTTCTCTTATTTAAATGAGCTGCAGCTTTTTGGCTGAAACAAACAATAATATTATTTATAACTCAAATTACATTCCATAAACTATTCTCTCATCTCTAAAGAGACTATAAATGGCATGGTAGGGCTCCATGTTGGCTTTTTTTTCTTTTTTTTTCTCCATTGACTTTCCTGTTGACCTCCCTTTTAATTTACAAATAAAATCATGACTTTCTTGACTGCCAGCACTAAAAATTCACCCTGGGATCTGAGAGCAAGATGTGTCCTTTCTGCTTTATGCCAAAATAGACTCTGTTTCACCTCCTCAGTGCTGAGGTGACTCTGCAGGGCTGTCAGGAATGTAAAGGAATAACAGTACTATTGCCAATAAAAAGATGAAGTGAACAAATTCTCTCAGAAGTAGGAAGATACCAATTTTCAAGTCATCTTTATAGAAAACAGCTGTTCTTTGAAACAAATGTTCATAGAGGAATTGGGGTGGGACATCTCACTGCTTGATGATCCTGCATATTCTTCTTCCCTTTGGTGTTTCCAGTTCAGCCTGTAGACCAGCCAAGCTGAGCTGCATGTGGCTGTGGCTGCTCAGCCTTTTTCCCCCTCATCAGTGCTGGACTCAGGTATTTCTGCCCTATTCTAAGTGTTTCTGTCCCTATGCTTGTGTTGATACTGGGACTGCTGTGTGCATTGGGTGGTGTGGACTTCTGTGGAGGTCCTACCCTTCCCTGTCTTGGCAGAACACAGGTTCAGCTGCTCAATCCTGTATGGAATACAGTATGTTTTACTTCTCA
The DNA here is from genome assembly GCF_000695815.1 of Acanthisitta chloris. NCBI lineage: Eukaryota > Metazoa > Chordata > Aves > Passeriformes > Acanthisittidae > Acanthisitta > Acanthisitta chloris. The sequence goes on from NW_008649776.1 coordinate 141,915, forward strand.
TTTACATATACACTATGTTTTATTTCTCATTTATTATAGAGGATAGGGAGCTCAACAAAGGGTCCAGCCCCTGGAGTTCTTTCAGGGTGTGGACCACAAAATCCCAGATTCAAACTCTGGGAAATAATTGACTATGATTCTCTTGATTCTTAGGGAAATGATCATGTAAAGTTCAAGGTGACTTGCTGATGCTTGGATTGTCAGATGTCCAGTACTATCTGCCTCTCCCAGTGGCTGTGCCACTAGCCTTGCTGAGAGCACTGAGCTCATTATCCAGTGCTGCAGCAATCCCTCTGGAGACACTGATGAGCATTGAGGAGCAAAGCTGAAAATTTATTTGCACTTTATAACAGGACAGATTTAACAGGAGAAGAAATGCTGAGTCACTGGGAATGTGCACTGGCATTTACAGTTCCTTCTGCTGAAAGGGCCTCTGTGAAATGTGATTCTCTGCACTGTCTCTTTGGGTTTGAGGAAAGAGAAATTTAATGGAACTTGATTTTTGATCTTATATGTAATTTGGCTCACTGGAGATACACTGACATGTAGACTAAGAAAAAAGGAAGAGAATTACAAAAGCAGATTCAAATATCTTCCACACAAGCCAGAGATTTATGCAGAATTTCTTCTTGAAGAAATTGCTTTGTGCTTGGATTGGCTGGTATGATGCACTTAATATTTTTAAATGCAATTTTGTTGGTTACTTCTGCAAAGTAGGTGGTTGAGACTTCATTTTAATAATCACAGCAACCTGAATATTCACTTGTTTCTGCCGTGGGGGTAAACATCTGCATGTGACAGAAAATGTGTCTAGAACACCAAACCTCTGTTAAGCTCTGCTTTCCTACCAGCCACCACCAAAAAGATGATTCTTTTTCAGAGGTAAACCCAAATTCACAAAAGTAAAAGCATCCACAGTTAAGATATCAACTATTTTCTCCTCCTAGCTCAATGCAATTTGTTTATGTATTACAGCATCTGCTGCAGGTTATGCTTACATACTTGTTGCAAGAACTTGTGATATCTGATGAGTAAAAGACAAAGTCTCAGCTTAATTTTGAATTTTCAGGATTTAGTTAATTCTTCTGTAACCCTGTCCAAGGTCTTACTGCTCCAGATGGTTCAATTGCAAATTATCTCTTTGTATGATTAATGGAAAAACTAGTGTCACTGAGTGCCTGGAGGTTGCAAACCTGCAAGTTAAGTGCTGTACAAATGTAACCAAAAGACATTCCTTGGGGCAAAGTGCTAAAATTCACGTATTAGTTAACAGACAAATGTCTTTTTGAACTGGATGGGCTGCTAGATTATGTTATCAGAAGAAATAATTGCATTCTATGAGTTGTCAGTCATTTAAATTGATTGAGTGATCCTCAGAATTAAAATTCTACCATTAGCTCAAATATTAATATTCAGATTACACGGACACCCATTTTGACATCACACAAACCAGTTAGTAATTAGAAAGCTTAATCATGTTCATTTCATTCAGGTGAGTAGTCTCACTGGGGTTAGCTGAAGTGCTCATAAGAATAATATGAACATGGTTACTTAATTCTTGCTTAGATAATGTTAAATCATTTGACAAACTCCCTTTTTCCCCTCAAGGCCACTGACAAGAAAAATTAACCAAGACTCATAAATATCCGAATATGATCCAGTACAAACCACACACATTCCCAAGAGAAAAAGGAAAAGAAGTTTCTTTAAACATGAGAAGCTTGTGGCTTTTAATATCAGAGTGAAGACAGTAATACTGCTGGATTACCATAATTACCTAGGCCAGCTTTAAACAAAAAGCCCAAATATGCAGACAATTTGCATTCATAAATTAATTGAATTCTGCATAAGAATACTTTGCATTTATTGCTTGCAAAAGTACATTTTTCCTGAGGACAAATGTTTGTATGGTCATTTAATTAAATAGTGCATGGTATTACATCCCTGAGAATATGCAGAACAATGGATTAAAGGACACATGGACCAACTGATTGTGGCACTTCTTGTCTTCTTAGCTCTTGAGCTGGCAATTGAACACTATGTCCATCACACAGGTGAAATGCATTTTGGGAAGAGAGGCAATACACTCAATTTCTGTGCTTTATTTTATGGATATATAATCAAGAGGAGATGTGTTTTGAATGATTACAAATATATATTGTATACAGAAAACCACATCAAACAAATGCTGATGTCTTCACACCAAAGAACATTTTTGCAAAGATTGTACCTTCAAGCATGAACATTGTAAAATCCCTACTAACAATCACATTGTGATGGTTAACAGTTAACAAAGAACAGGTAAAGTACAACAGTATATATTCAACTCTAAATTATATACAAATATATGTTAAAATCCATAAAGTCATATATTCTGTTGCTTTAATAAGAAACTGGCATTTTAGTACACAAATGTTAACTTGTCCCATGGGCAAAGCTGGACTATTGCTCCAGGCAGTGCAATGGGAGGGGAACAAGGAGTTCCATGTGGCTTCTGCTTGAGCTGCTCAGCTAGCTCAGTAAATATGGCATAGGGAACAGCATCATTTATTTTCACCAAATAAGCAATAGCTACAGCTAGAAAAATATTAATTGAAATAAGTTTATGCAACTGTTGGCATTTTCTGCCTCTTGATCTCTCAATTGGGTAAATAGCTATTACACTTTGCTCATTTGATTCAGTAGTATTTCTGGGTTTACTTTTCTGATTATCTCTTTAAAATATAAAATCACAGAAAAAATAAGTCAATAACAAGAGTTTAAGCATTTTGGCACTTTGAAATTGCTTTATTTTTTGCAAAGTATGGCTTCATTACACCCAGTCCATATAAAAAGCTACTGCTTTCTTTAGCTCAAAACTTCCAGGACATTTCACAGTCTATCAGAGCCAAACCAGGAATTTTTAGAAAGAAGAAATCTTTTGAGGTTACTGGTGTGTGACAATACAGCAAAAGTAGATAGAAAAGTGTTGCAACCAAGGTTTTCCAGTGGCGACATCACCATCCTGCACTTGGAAATTCAATGTCTTCAGAAGTCTCTAAGCTCCCTCTTATTCCCTTCCTCAGTCCTTCCTTTCTACTCACTTATGATTTACCCTGTAAAAATATATGTTAGCTGCAGGAAAAGTGAGGGAGTAGCACGGCTTAGAAGTCAAAGTAAGGGAGATGAGTGTCTAGAACAACAAGAAAAAAGATGCAATAAGAAAATGGTGGAGCAGATTGTGGAAGACAGTTAGGCTGTATGTAAATTCAGGCTGATACTAGGATTAGACTAAAATAGAGTATTTAATGTGTGTCTGTGGTAATTACCAATATTAATATGACTATATAATGGCTGTTAGAAGCATAAAACTGAGAGAATAAAAATTGATCATAGAATTTATACAAACTGTTATGATAATTTAAATCCTTATTATCATTGTTTACTTATGTCTTAGGTAGAATGATGAAGCTTTAATTGCAGGCATGCAATTTTATGTCAGAATAAATCAGAACTTGGGCACAGTGATAACATTTATCCAATAATGCCCTTGATTATGGCACTCACTCAGCATTCTTTATATTAAGTTTTAATGCAAAATGTCTGAAGCACTGTTAAGAAAGCTGTTAGACACAACCCATATACAATGAATTTTGCCCCATCCTCTCCCCCTTTTTTTACCTTTCAACCCACACAAGCCTTATTTTTACAGTACAGCTTCACTTTTTTGATCTCTAAACTAAGGGAAAAAGCAAGCCAAACAAAATAAAGCACACATGTAACAAGCACAGTTGATTTCTGAGGCCTGAAGGGTGAAATACAGAATGACTTCTTGTTCCAGGAATGTTTTGTTAAGGATCGAGAAATGTTGTTTTCTGAAGGAAATATTCATATTAAATGGCCTGGAACAATATCATATCAAAATTCTGATGACTGTAGTTTAAAAGCAGGACGTCTTAATCCTAGTCTAGAACAGAGTAAGAAATTGTGGTGGGTTGACCCTGTGCCAGGTAGCCACCAAAGCCATTCTATCACTTCCCTCTGCAACTGGATAGGGGAGAGAAACTGTAATGAGAGGCTTATAAACTGAGATAAGGACAGGGAGAGACCACTCATTGATTACTCTCTGTGTTAATTTATTCTAGTTTCAGTGTGTATTAAACAAAATGTGACCTGTCCTGGATCTAAGACTCATTTGAGAAGCAATACGAAGTGTTATTAAAGGGTAGAGATGCTAATAGGATAGCTAAAAACCCTGCCCTGTGTCAACACTCAGACTCCTGCATGACTCAGGCAGCCTTTGTCAAAGGACCATAGACAGCAAACTTCCCCTCACACACTACCAGAAGTCTGGCTCAAGCACCTAAAGTGGTCTGAGCTGCAGCCTGAGATGTCTTTTTACCATTTAGAGGCAGATTTTCAGGCCCTTGCAATGCACTGGTATGTTCACAGGAGCTGTGCTAGCCAGAATGAGGCACTGCTGGGAGGAGCCTGGTGTAGGGAGTCAGGTTTAGTGCAGCCACGTTAAAATGGAAGTTATGTATAGGTACATAAAGTGTTTGCCTTGTCTTGTTATCCATCATGAAAAAATCCATCCCAAATAAAACTGCACAGGGCGATAAGGCACTTAGATCACAGGTCAGTAGTGGGAAGTGTTGGACAGTCTGACGTTAGTGGGGGTTGAGACTGATTAGTTCTGCTTGAACTGCAATCTGTAAGGAATATGAAAACATAGAGAAGCCAAAATCATTATTGGTTTGATAGGCTTTTTTTTGTTGTTTGTTTGGTTGGTTTGGTTTTGGTTTTGGTTTTCAAAACGCAATTTTCATCAGCCTAACATGTTCATCTTCTTCCTTGTCATAGTCAGCTCTGGAAATCTGACACAGAGGATAAAGCAAGGGAGATGAAGAGGTTGGTTGTAGCCACCCGAGTAAAATTTTAGCTGTTTTCATTTCTGGGAAGCAGCCTATAACTCTTAAGGAAGTTATAATCCTTATCTGAGCCACAGACAAATCAGGTTTTGATCCAGCATGATTAGAATATGCAGTATGAGATGTGCTGAAACTATGCATTGGTCAAGGTCCAGTTTACCAAACATTTTGAGTCTAAAAGTACCCCAATAATTGCAGTACTTATTTAGAAAATTTTAAAAGAAAAATATTGGACCTTTTTATATTGGAAGAACTAATTAGTTTCAAAATTGACCAAAATATTACAGCATTGTCAGGAAAGGGATAAATAACCTCAGAATGAAATGGCAGAACACAATCCAAACATCTGGTCTGGCTGAATTGCCACAGACTGCACCATGCCACTATGTGCAAAGTACTAACATGCTGGAGTCTCCACCTACCAGGTAGAGAAAAAAAAAATCTTTTTAGGGATAATTTAACACTGTTCCTAGTTATGATTCCTCTGAGTTGAACCTGCTAAAATGCTACATTGCAATCAAACTACCTTGGCTTGCTAAAGAACAAAAGGCAAAGAGGTTCAGAAGCAAAGGACATGACTTCGTGAACTTGAATACCTGCCCTACCTTGTGGCTGTCATTAACTCTTAGCTGTTGACAAAGAGATCATAACAGTTTTGTTGCAATTAATGAATGATAGTGAATTTTAAAATCCAGAAACATGTCTGTTAAACTAGTCACCACCAGTTACCTTGCCCATGTTTATTCAGGCTTTATTTATTGTGAAATATGAGATGAGCTGTTTTACTTGTCACTGTGGAAATATTGATATTCAGAGAGGGAAGAAAATAAAATACTTAAAACATAGTTGAATTATAATTATTATTAATTGCTGAAGCTAAAGAAACTTTCAGGATTTTGGATCTGAAAAAGCCAGTTCAGGCACTGAGTTTCAAAATAAAAATTAAACTTTCAATTCATATGTGGAGTTCAGATTTTAGCTTGCAGTTCAAATCTACCCGTTTGGGAAAGCATGTAAACATATACATGGCTAACCCTTTCTTGGATCAGGAGCATGGTATGATACAAATAATATCAACTGTAAAAATATAGTAAAATAGCATTATGAATATATGCTATAATTAAAGCAAATAACAAGATGACATCAAAGGCACAGGCTATTTCAAAGAAGTTACAATTTTGCATTATACTGGGGTGGTACATTATAAGCTACATAAAAATTTTCTATTTGATTCAAGGTTAAGCAAAATATCCTGATCTGTCAAGGAACAAAACAGGGCTGACTTGCTTCTTAGAGGAATTGAGGACCTCAGAGTAAAATAGAAAACTAAATGCCCAGCATCTTTTCATACAAATTCCATTCTCATGAATCATCTATCTTTCTTTCTCTCTCTGTATATATGTCTGTATGTGTATAAAAGGAGGAGAACAAGTGAAAATGTCCATTATTACTTTGACTGCCAACCAGTTTAATCATTCAATTTGGCAGCACCTTGGAGTCACGAAGTAGAAAGTGTAAAATATGTTTTTAAAGCTTCATGTTCCATCTGTTTTTCAATTATAGCAGTTATTAAAATTTTTCTATTTGTATTCCTCACAAAATAAGTTCCCTGTTGACAAAGCTGTGTTTCATTATATACATTATTTCTTTAGCTATTCAAATACACTACCTCTTGTGGCTCAAACATATTCTTAAACTTCCAGAATTTTCACTGGACCTATGGATGGAGAAGATAATAATTCAGTAAGCATATCTAGCCCTCCTTTGTTTATATAAAGGATACATTTTTCACATTTCTGTCAATGTTAGTTATGAATTCAATCAATTCTTCACTGCCAGAGCAATAAAAGGGAGCATATGTCTAAATGGTCTTCTGCAGACAGATGTTCCCTTGCCTTGCTCATGCCATGAGTCCTGCAGGAGCTGTCTGGCCTAAGCTAATAGACTGTCAAGCTTGGCCATTAAATGCACCCACACAGCTCTCATTTTGTTCAAAAACATGCAAAAAGCAAACTGAGGTCTGCCTCCAGAGGACCTTGTAAATATTGCCGAGGATATTCTCTTGAGTCTATCTCCATGTTAAGTAATTAATTGAACAAATAGTATTGTATCATGTTGCCACATACAGATGGTTTGGAAATTCTGTAGTCTCTTTCTATAGATGCTGGTGGGGAGGGAGTCAAGCCTGTACTGTCCTGAAAGATGTCTGCTTTTGCCTTGAAGCCTACTTAGAAATGTTTGAAGTTAATGACAATTTTTGGAAAACCTCAGCTTCTGCATAAGTTTGTAGAAGAAATCAAGTGTAGATGCTCTCTGCATCATCATATTTGGATTTTAGATACCACTGGCTGAGCATTGACAGCTTCTCCTTTTCATAGTGTTTCACTTGTCTCCTTGAATGGAACCTTATTGCCAATTAGAGCCATAGGCTTCACAGAAAGCAGAGTGGAGAGCAAGGATGCACAGGAGAGCTCCCCTGACATGGGGGACAGAGAACATGCCTTGACACAAGATTCCCTTCCCATGACTGGTTTCTTTATTTATGTTTATTTGTTTATGATGGTTTAATGCAGAATGCTGGGAGTTAGAACAGGAATTCAAAGTCTGATCCTGTCGTTCTAAGTGCTGAACTACACAATCATGTGTCCTTTTGGTCCTTGTTTGCTATGGTAAATCACAGGTTTAGAGGCAGGCACCAGCTCCTCACATGTCTCTAATGCTTAGCTAAATATCACCTTGCCCCTACGTCAAGCAGTTCTGTATCACCAAGATACTGAAGCATGCATCTATCTTATGCACACATTTAAGAGGATAATTTAACATAATTTTGCTAACAAACACTAGACCAAGAAGAACTCTTTAGTCTTGGGAGGCCAGATAGAAAATAAATTTTAGGTGTGCCTGGTTTATTCCACAATGGCTTGTTTCAATTTAGGAAGATCTAGGAGGGATTTAGAAAGACATTGAAGATGGACTTCTGCACCTTCTCATGTACAGTCTCATCCAGATTGCATCATCCAGCAGGAACAGTTATAATACCAGAGGTGGAGGGTGGCAGTCAGAGACATTGCAAAACCATGGAAGAGGAGTCAGGACATTCACATGAGAAATAGTCTTCATTTAGCTCAAAGACAACTTGGCATCTGACCAAAACATGCTCTCCATGTTTGTTGCAAGAATAGACATGTTCAAATTGCTTAATCAGACATAGGTTTTGGCACATGCCTGTCATGCAGACTATGGGTGTCTGAAAATCTTTAGAATTTGATACAACTCTAATAAATATTCAATAATCTTTTTTAAAGGTAAAACTGTTCCTGGTATTCCTTTGCCACTGGCTTTAATACCTGCTGGTATTGGAGCAGCTATGCAAATGCCATGTAGAGGAACTGCTAGAGCCTGGCTAAAGTAGACTGGCATAGGCAAGTGTGATCTGGCAAAGAGCAGATCCTTTCCTAATGACTTCGTTCGGTTTGGACAGAAACAAACTATAAAATGCCAGCTCAGCAGGAGCACTTCCTCGAATACATCAAAGCTGTTCCTTCCTACATGGCACAGCTGAGTTCTTTCCAAGAATTTCTAGGCCAGTATTCTTTCTTTTCAAAGAGTTTTTAAATGCAACAACACCCTCACTGAATGTCTCCAAATGAATGAAAAGGGATTCAAAAATTAGAAGCATCATAATGTTAAAGTCATTGGTCATGCAAAGCATGAGCATAGCTGGAAACACGTCCCCTTGCATATCATGTTGCTGTTTTTTTTCTGAGGAAGTAGATACATTCAACATTCTTGTTTTCTCTGTGTGGGTACTTAAAATAATTTCTTTTTTTCATAATGCTTAATTGCCTCTATAACTAAGCACTAAACTGCTATTTCTGTTATTGACATGGGCTAGATTTCAGCTGCATCAGGAACTAGGGGGTAGTTTTGTCTGTCTCAGCAGAATGTGACAGAAGAATCAGAAATAATATCAGAAGTAATACTACAGCCACGATATCTTACAGCATTTCTGAGGCTATGGACAAATTCTGTGCTCATCATGTGTAAAAGAATAGCAAAACAGTAGGAATTGTAAGAGAGTGGTTGTGGTGTTGTGGTTGTCCCTCACATTCAAAGGCAGGAAAGTGGCAGTGCTTTGAAACCTGTGAGTCCACCTCCACTTTTGTGAGGAACAACCACAGCACCCACTCAGGGATGTGGGGACATTGAGCCAGCCTAAGCCTCAGCTGGCTGTAGGGCAGGAGCAGGTGAATTCTCTTAGCCACAGGCTATTCCCCAGCTTGGTCAGTAGATAACAGAGTTCTGTAGGTAACACCACTCTTGTAGGGTTTCCCAGTTTGTTTCATGCTGTTAGGACAAATGATGGCACTGGCTACCTGTCATGAAAAAGGCAGGGATGGTGTGTTGTGATGGGGATATTGGGCTTATGGGAAGGACCCACAGGTGTTGATCTCTTGCTACATGTTGGTGCAGGAGATTACAAGATGCAAGAAATGCATAGGAGACAGAAGCAAGGTCAGGCCACTTGGAGTGTATATTGAGAGACGGCCAGAGTAAGTAGAAATGAGACTAGAAAGGCCAAGCCACCTAGAATTGAATCTGGACAAAGATGTCAAGAATAACAAAAAGGGCTTTTAAAAATACATAAATAACGAAAGGAAAACAAAGGATAATGTGAGTCCATTAGTTAATGGAGAGGGGACCCTGATAACAGAGGATGCAGCGAAGGCAGAGTTTGCCTTCTTTGCAACAGTCTTCATGGATGTGAATGCCTTCTTTGCAACAGTCTTCATGGATAGGACCAGTCCTCAGGGATCTATGACCCAGGAGACCAGAGTAAATTAAGGTGAAGACTTTACCTTGGTGAAAGAGGATTGGGTAAGGAAACACCTAAACAATCTAAACCATCTAAATCTCAGCTCTTTTTGTGCTGTGTCTTAACTTCAGCAGAATTTAGCTTACCTTGGTGAAAGAGGATTGGGTCAGGAAACAATCTAAGCCATCTAAATCTCAGCTCTTTTTGGGCTGTGTCTTAACTTCAGCAGAATTTAGGTGACCCAGGCATCGTACAGGCTAGTGATCTTCTGCAAAGTATCATATTTTTTATAGTAATCAGACATATGCATTATACAGGTTAGTGACCTGCAAAGCATCACGTTTTTTATAGTAATCAGACATATGCATTTGTAAGAGGTAGGAAGGGAAACTTGGACATGTTAACAATAGGGGTGAGATAGGTCCACTTGATAAGGTAAGCAGTGTACCATGTTTTCTGTTTTTACTGTTGATGAGTAACAGTACAGGGACAATGGTTGCATCAGACCTAGGGGAGGGGGATACTGTAAGCAGGATCCCTCCAGAGAGCTCTGTGAAAAAGGAGAAGCTCATTGGCATGTTTCAGGACAATCGAAGCATCCAAGGCTGCAGCTAATGCTGCTGACTGTCTCTGAGATCTGATGTCAGAGCACCACCTGTGGCTTCAGATTGAATTTTACAGGGGACACATCACTCCTGTGTGAAAGAGGCATCTTCTCCTGGGAATAAACCAGCTCTTGCTATTTCTGGGTAAGCAAAGTGAGTGGTTTGTGAGATGGGGAAGGCTTCTCCTGACATCACTACTGACTCTGCTGAGACTATGCCAGCTAATCTTGCTGTGTCAGAAAGAACTAAAATATGGCCTGGAAGATGGACTGCAAAAAGGTGTCCTAGAATATATATGAATATATGGAGCAAAGTGAAATTACATGATGGAGGCTGTGAGAGACAGAGTTCTGTGAGGTACTGAGAAGGGGATGCACGAGGAGAGGCTTATTTGAAAAAGAAAAAGGTATACAATAAAATATGCAGCTGTAGAGTAGAACTGCAGAGGTGCAGCTTCAGTGCAAGACTGACTTAGAGGGATTAAAGAACAGAG
>NW_008649777.1:0-6374 GCF_000695815.1 Acanthisitta chloris
TGTCAGAATCCAATGGATGTGGTCAACCAAATAGAAGCTATGGCCCCACCAACCAGCAAGAAGGAAACATGAGCTTTCCTAGGTACTGTGAGTTTCTGGAGGATGCATATTCCAGATTACAGTCAGATTGTGAACCCTCTCTACCAAGTGACCCGGAAGAAGAGCGATTATAAGTGGGGCCCTGAACAACAATAAACTTTTGAACAGATTAATCAGGAGGTGGTTCATACAGTAGCCCTTGGGCCAGTCCGGACAGGAGAGGATGTGAAAAATGTGCTTTACACTACAGACAGGGACAATGGTCCTTCCTGGAGTCTGGCAAAAAAGCACCAGGGGAGACTCGAGGACAGCCCCTGGGGTTCTGGATTTCGGGATACAAAGGATCTGTGGCCTGCTACACCTCAGCCAAAAAGGAGATCCTGGCAGCTTATGAAGGGGTTGGAGCTGCCGCAGAAGTGGTTGGCACTGAAGCACAGCTCCTCCTGGCACCCTGATTGCCAGCGCTGGGCTGGATGTTCAAAGGGAATGTCCCATCCACACATCATGCCACTGATGCTATGTGGAATAAGTGGGTTGAGTTGATCACACAGCAAGCTTGGATAGGAAACTCCAATCACCCAGGGATCTTGCAAATCATTGCAATTTGGCCAGAAGGCAAAGATTTCCAACTATTATCAGAGGAAGAGGAGGAGAAGATGACATGTGCTGAGGAGGTCCCACCATATAATCAGTTGCCAGAGAACAAAAAGCGATAAGCTCGCTTCACTGATGGTGTATTGTAGGGGTACACAGGAAATGGAAAGCTGCTGGATGGAGTTCTATGCAGTGAATCGCTGAAGCTATTGAGGGCCAAGGTGGATCAAGTCTACCTGCAGTGCTGAAAGCCTCCAACTGGCTTTAGATATCGCTGAATGAGAGAAATGGCCACTGCTTTGCCTCTACACTGACTCATGGTAGCAAATGCTCTATGGGAGTGGCTAGAATGATGGAAAAAGACCAATTGGCAGCACAGAGGTAAACCCATCTGGGCTGCTGAATTGTGGCAGGACATCGCTGCCCAGGTAGAGAAGCTGGTTGTAAAAGTACCTCATGTAGATGCACACGTACTCAAGAGTCAGGGTACTGAAAGAACATTACAACAACGGAGAGGTGGAATGAGCTGCAAGATTAACATGTCTCAGGTGGATATGGACTGGCAGCATAAAGGTGAACTATTTCTGGCTTAGTGGGCCCATGACGCCTCAGGTCATCAGGGAAGAGATGGAACATGCAGCTGGGCTTGGGATCGAGGGGTGGACTTAACTATGGACACTCAGGTTATTCATAACTGTGAGACATATACTGCAATCAAGCAGGCAAAGTGGGTAAAGCCTCTGTGGTATGGTGGATGGGGGTTGAAATATAAATATGGGGAGGCCTGGCAGATTGATTACATCACACTCCCACAAACCCACCAAGGCAAGTGCTATGTGCTCACGATGGTAGAAGCAACCACTGGATGGTTGGAGGTATAACCTGTGCCTTATACCACTGGCTAGAACACCATGTTTGGCCTCAAAAAGCAAGTTCTGTGGTGATATGGCACCCCAAAAAGAACTGAATCAGACAACAGGACTCATTTCCAAAGTAGCCTCGTAGACATCTGTGGGGACAAGCCTGGCTGCTCTCGGCAAGCCCCCCAGCATGTCCCAGCTATAGTCAAGGGAGACGTGTTGGGACTTGTCGGCCGAAAGCCTTGGGAAGAGTAAACATAGAGATAAGAACGTTAAAAACAAAGAGTGCTTAAGTGCTTGCTCAGCAGTCACGAGTTAGAATGTTGCTGGGGAAGAAAATATGTAACTGATTGTTTTGCTTTATGTTAACCAATCAATGCGCGCCTAATGTATAAAATAAGCCAATCGGCAGAGAACACACTAAGCAAAAAAAAATATAAATACCTATGGATAACTACAATAAAACGACATCTTGCTTGCATCAAGCTGCGTCCCATCTCTCAATCGCGGCAGACATCTGGGCCAAAAATCATGGTATTGAGTGGATGCAATACCATGCACCAGTGTCTGGAAAAAATGACCAGTACAATGGATTGTTAAAAACCACATTGAAGCCAATGGTTAGTGGAACCTTCAAACATTGGGATCTACATTTCTCAAAGGCCACCTGGTTAGTTAACACTAGAGGTTCTACCAATTGAGCTGGCCCTGCCCAATCAAAACCTCCAGGTACCGTAGAAGGGGATCAAGTCCCCGTGGTGCATATGAGGAATATGTTAGGAAAGAGAGTCTGGATTAGTCCTGCCTCAAGCAAAAGGAAACCCATCCATGGGATTGCTTTTGCTCAAGGACCTGGGTGCACTTGGTGGGTAATGCAGAAGGACGGGGAAGTGAAATGTGTATCTCAAGGGGATTTGTTTTTTGGGTGAGAACAGTCAGTAATGTTAACTTCTGTAATAGTGGTTGCTGAATGATACTGTCACTGTATGCTATAACTCCCATGGACTGCTCCAGATACACCTCTCGTGAGTTCCTGATGCAGCTTGCAATGACCCAACAGCATGCCAGCCTTCCTGCCCTGAAAGACATTTAGGATGGCTAGAACCCACAGTTATGGACTAAGTGAACTCAACAGACATTTTAGAGGGACAGCTACTGATGAAGGGAATGATACCTGTGTTTGTGTGTATATATGTATATTAATATATGTATGTGTATATGTATATGCACTGGGAAAGTGTAGGATCTGGGCATGACCTAGATGATATAGAATAAGGGATGGATAATGTCCTGATTCCAGCCAGGACAGGGTTAACTTTCGCAGCAGCCAGGAAGGGGCACACTAGGACCCTGGAGCTATTCTATACCACCTCACATCATATGTAGGGGATCGAGAAGGTGGGTGGAGTGAGCAAGAGGCGCATGGTCTGGGGGGTTTCAGTGGAAACATTAAATTGGGGAATACCACTCCTAAATCACAACACTGTGGTATACACCGGGACATATAATTGTCCTGAGGCTTTCTAAAAAGGACAGGTTTATTCTTGTGTAACCTTGAAGGGTCACATGACCCTTCTGCTCCCAGTTACAGAGATGACTGTGACTTCCTTCTATCATTTTCACATTCTGAAGATTTTTGTTACATTTACTTCAATTTCAAACAATTTCAATTTCAAAACATTCTTACATTTACTTCAATTGAAATCATGTTCAAGAAATGACTGGATGTGGCACTTAATGCTATGGTCTAGTTGACAAGGTAGTGATTGATCAAAGGTTGGACTTGATGATCTTAGAGGTCTTTTCCAACCTAAATGATTCTGTGATTCAATTTCTTGCAGCTCAGCTGTCCTTTTCCAGTCACTGGGACCATATTGTGGAAATATGAAACAAATACATTCTAAAGACTTGGAATTTAAACAGAAAGAACTAGTTCTGTTGACATACCTATTTCTTGGTTTGCTACTTCCAAAGTAGAAACACTTTCAAATTAAGATCTTTATATTTCTCCTAATAAGACTATTTCTTGTTTGTTTATTGGTGTGCATCTTTCCTTACAGCATTCTTGAGAATATACCTTCCCTCTTGGTCTTTAATAAGTTTGAACCAAGCATAGAGATTTGGTTAGAGTGAAAATGTGGCCATCTGAATGCCCATCTATCTAGTTCATAGTATCATAGTATGATAAGGGGTTGGAATGGACCTTAAAGATCATCTAGTCCCAACCCCCTGCCCTGAGCAGGGACACCTCCCACCAGACCAGGTTGCTCAAGGCTTTATCCAACCTGGCTTTGAACACTGCCAAGGTTGGGGCAGCCACAACCTCCCTGGGCAATTTGTACCAGTGTCTCACCACCCTCACATTAAAATACTTTTTCCTAATATCTAGTCTAAATTTCACCTCTTTCAATTTATACCCATTATTCTTTATCCTATCAAAGAGTCCCTCTCCAGCTTCCTTGTAGACCCCTTCAGATACTGGAAGGTTGCTATGAGATCCCCACGCAACCTTTTCTTCTCCAGGCAAGAAGTTGCAAGTGATCTTTCATGTTAATCCCTGGAGATGTCTCATACTTCAAGGTTTCACCTCTGAGCTACATACGATCATACACTCACATCTCAAACCTGTCATCTGTAGCACTGAGCAGTTGCTCGGCACACTGCTGCTTCTGTCAAAGTTTACTCTGTTAAATTTGTTCTAGTGATCAATAAACAGCTCTTCCACTGTACTCTGACAAATACACTAGTTTTCAGAATACTGTATTTTGCAAATAATAATGCATGTACCTAAGTCTGAAAAGAGGCGAGAACAATGGGAGAGCAGCAGTGCCACTTGTTCAGAGCACATGATGTCACACAAAAACCTACAGTATGTCAGTAAGGCCAGAGACTCACCAAAGCAGCACTTATATTGGACAGAAGCAGTCAGATTATTTTAGAGACAGCTAGAGGATTTGACTATACAGCTTTCACTAGGCTTCATGAGTACTGGTATCCAAATCTTAGGTTCTTTGGGGAAAAAAAATGCCCACAAGCTTACTGATGTGCTGGTTGTGGTTGGGATAGCTTTCTTCACAGTGGCTAGTATGAGGTTGTGTGCTGGAAACACTGTTGATAACAGAGATTTTATTTTCTTTTATTGCTGAGCAGTGCTTGCACAGCATCAAGGCCTTTTATGCTTTTCATACTGCCCTGCCAATGAGTAGGTTGGGGGTGCACAAGAAGTTGGGAGGAGACACAGCTGGGACAGGTGACCCAAACTGACCAAAGGGATATTCCATACCATATGGCATCATGCTCAGTATAGAAAGACAGAAGAAGGAGGAAAGGGGGGGACACTTGGAGTGATGGCGTTTGTCTCCCCAAATTACTGTTAGGCATGATGGGGCCCTGCTCTCCTGGAGATGGCTGAACACTTGCCTGCCCATGGGAAGTAGCAAATGAATTGCTTGTTTTGCTGGGCTTGTGCACATAGCTTTTGCTTTCCTTATTACACTGTCTTTATCTCAAACCACGAGTTTTCTAGATTTTACCCTTCCAGTTCCCTCCCCGCTCCCGCTGGTGGGGGAGTGAGCAAGCAGCTATGTGGTGCTTGGTTGCTGGTTGGGGTTAAACCACAATAGTCCTTTTTGGTGCCCAACATGGTGCTCAAAGGGTTCAAGATAACAACAGATTTGATTTGAATGTGCTAGATCAAATTTATAGCCATTATTGCTGTTTAGTTATAAATTGACAGGCTCCTATGCTTGCCATGGGGCTTACTTGCCTGACTGTATATTTGAGTCTAGTGCTTGTTAGTGGTTGCTTTTTGCTTTTGCTGCTCATCACCTCACTGTACTGTGTCTGGGATTGTTTTGATAACAGCCATGGGGATGCACCTGGGCTGGCAGAAGGCCAGGGCATTGCTGCTGTAATGGACAGGCTGGAACTCCAGTGTGAACTCGAGTTGAAGGGACTGTGACCTGTGAATGAGTACATGTCGGAGCAAAGATCCACCTGCAGCCTGTGGAAGAGCCTCACACTGGAGCATGCAGATACCCAAAGGAGGCTGTGATCCCATGAGAAACCAGCATTGGAGCAGGTTCCTGGCAGGACCTGTGGAGAAAAGAGTCCACGATGGAGCAGGTTTGCTGGCAGGATTTGTGACCTCATAGGGGACCCACACTGGATCAGTTTGTGAAGAACCACAGTCCGTGGGAAGGGTTCACATGGGAGAAGTTTGTGGAGGACTGTCTCCTGTGGGAATGACCCCATGCTGGAGCGGGGGAAGTAAAGATTCCCTTGCAGCCCATGGTGAAGACCATGATGTAGCAGACTGTCCCCCTGCAGCCCAAGGAGGACTATGATGTGAACTATACTCATGATGGACTCAAGCAGGAACCCCTTGTTGCTAGCCTGGCTGGGAACAAAGGCAGGAGTTCATTGCAGTGTTACACCAGATCAATGTTACACCAGTAATTGTACCCAATTACTTAAAGCAACACAACACTTCTCCTGTCCTGAGTGACCACAAGAACAGATGAAGCCCAAAGTCATGTACTAAATTAACTCAAAGGACATTTTTGGACATTTAGCAGAGGTGGTCCATAGACTAAGGGAATAATATCTGTGTATTGTATCAAAGGAAGTGAAGGGGGGTGGTGATAAATGAGGTTGTAATAGATAGTGTAGGAAAAGGCTGAGGTTCTTAATGACTTCTTTTCCTCAGTCTTCAAGTGCTCTAGCCACCCTGACCAGACTGAGAAGGGTAAAAATGGAGACTGGGAGGATGAAACCCCTAAACCCACTGTAGAAGAGGATGAGGTTCAAGACCATCTAAGGAACCCGAATGTGCATAAGTCCATGAGTCCTGAAAAGATTCATCCTTGGGTCCTGAGGGAA
>NW_008649778.1:0-3914 GCF_000695815.1 Acanthisitta chloris
GAATCACACCATGTGCCTGAGAATATTTTCCAAATATTTCTAGAACTCTTTCAGCCTTGGTGCTGTGACTACTTCCCTGGGAAGACTGTTCCAAGGCCCAGCCACCCACTGGATGAAAAACCTTTTCCTAAGATTTAAACTAAACCTTCTCTGACACTGTTTCAAGTCACTCCCTTGGGTCCTGTCACAGGTCTCCAGAGTGGAGATCAGTGCCTGCCTCTCCACTTCCCCTCATGAAGAAGCTGTAGACTGCTATGAGGTCTCCCCTCAGTCTTGTCTTCTCCAAGCTGAATAAGCCAAGTGACCTCAGCACTTCTTGCATAGCTTTGCTCTGGGCCCTGCATGATCTCCTTTGGATGCTCTCTAACAGCTTTATATCTTTCTTGTGTTGTGGCATCCAAAACTGCACACAGACAGGACTTGAGGTGAGGCCATACCAACACAGAGCAGAGCAACTACGGTTGTCTCTGCTGACTGCCAAGACACCCTGCAGGCTTGTACTCAACTTGCTATCAACTCCCAGGTTCCTTTCCTCAGGACTGCTCTCCAGACTCTCATTCCCATTCTATAAGTACATCCAAGGTTGCCCTGTCCTGGGTGCAGAATCCAGCACTTGCCCTTTTTAAATCTAGTACAGTTGCTGCTTTCCTATTCCTCTAACTTGTCTAGGTCTCTCTGCAGGGCCTCTCTGCCTATGAGAGAGTCAGCAGCTCCTCCCAATCTAGTACAATTGGCAAACATAGTATCCCTTCAAGTCCTGCATCTATGTAGTTTATGAAGATGTTTAAGAGCACTGGGCCTAAGATGGAGCCCCGCAGAACCCAACTAGTGACTAATTGGCCAGCTAGATGTAACCTCATTCATTATAACACTTTGTGCCTGACTTGTGAGCTGGTTGCTCATCCATCACATGATGTATTTATCCAGAAGTGTTCTGGACACTTGGAAGAGACAGCGTTAAAAAACTTTGCCAAAATCTAAAAATATTACATCAGCTGTCTTCCCTGATCAACTAAGTGGGTTACCTTGTCATAAAAGGAAAGTAGGTTTGTCAAGCAGGACTTTCCTCTCATGAAGCCATACTGGCTGTGACTGAAGACAGCATTGTCCTCCAAGTGTTTTTCGATAACTCCCAGAAAAATCTTCTCCATACTTTTACCAGTCACTGAAGTGAGACTGACAGACCCGTAGCTTCCAGAGTAATACTTCTTGCACTTCTTGAAAACTGGGACAGTGTCAGCCAGCTTCCAGTCCACTGGGACCTCTTCAGATTCCCAAGACTGGTCAAAAATCATCAAGACAAGTCTTGCAATAACATCAGCCAGCTTTTTGACTGTTCTCGTATTAATACCATCAGGCCCATAGATTTATAGGGATCCAGTTGGAGCAGCAGGTCTCATGCTTCAGGGTCAACTGGAAGTTTGTCATTCTCATACCCATGTCCCTCCAGCTCAGTGCACTGGAATCCCCTTGAGCTGTCATCAGAGGTGAACACAAAAGCAAAGAAAACATTAAATATCTTTGCCATGTTTATGTCCCTGTTTGTGAGGTGACCAGCCCTGTCCTGTAAAGGGCTCAATGTTATTTCTGCATAGCCTTTTGCCATAAATGTGTTTTCTAAAAATCTTTTTATTGTCCCCCAAATACAAAACTCTGAGCTCCTCTTGCTTGTTCCTCATGCTGTGTGCCTTGATGTAGTTCATTGTGGCCAACACTTGTGGAACAGATTGAGAGATCTCAGTAGCTATCAGTTCCTCAAGTTTTGGGGCACCATCCAATTGCTTATCAATGACAAGCCTGTTTTTGTCATTTCCCCCTTCCAATCTAGTTTAAAGCTCTAAAGCCCTCACAGCTACTGCGTTAGAATCCTTTTCCCCCTTTGAGAAACGTGTATCCCATCAGGTGTCAGTATAGATCATCTCATGGTCAAACCCCACAAATTTTTCCCAGTTACATCAACCTGAGAGTTTATCTGATGGATCTGCCTGTTCCTTTCAATATTATTCCTTGCTACTGGAAAAATCAAGAAAAACACTACCTGTGCTCCTGATCCTTCAGTAAATTTTCCCAAGGCCCTGTAATCCTTTTGATTGCCCTTGGACTTGTCTTTGTTATCTTGTCACTGCCAACTTGAAGTATCAATAATGATTCTAATGATAATGAGCAAAGGGCTTTACAAGACTTGAGAGTTTCTATTAATATCTCTTACCTGAGCCCCAGGAAGGCAGCACACTTCCCAATGGGTTGGGTCTTGTCTGCATACAGAGCCTTCCATTGCTCTTTAAAACGGAGTCAGTTATGGGACTTAACAGAGGAAGTTGTTGTGCAGGGGATAGATTGTGTTTCCCTATCTGACCCCTCTACTCCAGAAGGACATTCATCCACCTCATCAGTTGACTGTCCTTCTAGTTCCAGCTCCTCATACCTGTCATAAAATGTTCCTGTTCTACTTGTCATTGTCAAGTTTTCAGGAGCAGGAGCCTTCCTCCTAGTACAGGCCTACTAGTGACCAGCTTCCAGACTCCATGTTCAACTGATTCTTGACTAACTACTTGACAGTGTTCCGAGTCCATCTGCATCACACTACAACGGAAGTTTGAGACTCCTGAGACTGTCGCAACTCTGAGAGTAATCTATCAATCTCTCTCTCGTTTTCTCAAATAGTGCATAGCCTTCCTCCTGACTTTACACTTGCTCTCTCCTTGGGGAAGAGAAAAGATATCAAAGTTGCCTGCAACAGTGCAAACTGCATGTGTGGAGATGGGGCGGGGGGGAGGAGTGTTTTTGATGTCCTAATCTCAAATATCTGTATGGTCAGACAAGGTTTAAAAATAATGATGATGAGATAATTCAAACACTGGACAAAGCAGTAAACTGATTGATTAGTCTCCTTTTAAAGGACACTATGCACACAGAGCAAAAAAGTACAGTGCAGGGAGAATTTTGAAACCGATACAAAGGAAGGGTTTTAATCTTTCAGAAGTCAGCAAGCTCAAATTAAAGAGATTATACTCTTTTCTACCAACTGGGACCGTAACTGAGCTGCACAGTTAGATCAGAGAGCTTGAGATATAAGGACTTTTGCATGCCACACAAATAGGGCCTTTTCTCTTTTAAGAAAACCCAGCATATTTGGAGCAAACCCAATCTGTCTCTTCAGCTAGCTATGAGGCAAATCCTATCTGTGGGTGGAAGAGCACTGAACTTGCTACATTTGTATTTATAAGCAGGGAACTGTGCGTAGACAGACTTCTTTGCATCTTGACGTGGCACTCCAGGGTCTCTGATGTTCAGTGTGTAAGTGAATATGTGGCTTACCTTGTCAGAAGTCTATGTATTTTAAAGCACAGCATTCTTTGTTGGCAGTCTAGTCCGGCATGAAATTTGCATGGCTGTTAGAGCTCAAAGACTGTTGTCCTGTGGCTCTCTGAGCATTGTGGAGACTTTGGCTTTTTCTTATTTTACTCCATTTACAGATAATTTTCTTCAAGGCAGTGTGGTGTGGGGACTTCAAATTTAATCAGAAAATGACAGGAATAAATAATCTATTATAAAGCTTCCAAGAGGCTGTACCTTTCACCTCACTTTAAATTTGATTTTGTTCTTTTCTGTTTGTCCTGCTGTTTATCTCTCTCTTTCCTATCCATTTCTGCTCAGTTCCTTTTTCACTTCTCTTATTGTTTTTCTGTTGCTGACATTCTCTTTCCTATGCATCCTTCTTCCCTGCAGTCTTTTCTATGTCCTTACTTTATCTTTCATATCCAAATATCTTATTTAATCTACTCTCTTTTTTTTTCATTTACATATCCTACCCTTTGAGCTTTTGCTTCCTCTCTCTAGTTAGTAATGGTGGTTATCTCTTTACATGAGGGAATTGGGGATGTACAATTAAAGAGCATACTCTATTGCTCTCC
>NW_008649778.1:4013-4331 GCF_000695815.1 Acanthisitta chloris
TCCAGTCTTCTCTTTCCACTTTTCTGCTACACATCCTGAATCTCAGCCTTTTGTCAGTTTTCTCCATGAAGTTGTTGCAATTATTTTCCTTGTGGTAGGATTTTCTGTCTTGCCTTTGCTTTCCTAGTTTTTCCTCTCTTCTCATCTTTCCCTTTATTAGTTTTTAGCTCACATCCCTCTGTTTCCTCCTCTTGTAGATGAAGTTTGCTCTGCAAAAAAGGGAAGGGATTGCAAAATTCTGCTAACATGAACAGTCCTATACCTACTCTTTACACACATTTAGACTAACTGCACAAATCCACATACCCGTTCCAGTAT
>NW_008649778.1:4374-7048 GCF_000695815.1 Acanthisitta chloris
CTAGAAGTTCTTTGTTTGCCAGAACTCTGACTTCTGATGAGCAGGAGGAGGTTTAATCTTTAAGTACGAGTTTATTTGGAATTCATGAATTTCTTTGTGAAATGGACATCTGAAATAGCTGAATGATGCCTCACAGTGGGGGTGGGGTACTGTAGCTGAAGTTCAGCGTGGCCTTGGACCACTTTTTAATCAGGAGTCTCTTTTGTCCAAAGGCTGATCTTTGTTCTATGATCCTAGATGTTGTGCTGCATCCTCTATATTGACTGTCAAACCAGATGGTAAGGACATCAAAGGCATTGATGGAAAACTCAAAGAGCTGGAGGGAAAGAAGCAGCCAAGATATTTTATAAAATGCATGTCTTGGTTGGAATTTTATAATTTTATTCCTTGTTATTGAAAATTTGTGATAAATTGGGTTTTTCTTGTGTGTAGAAGTGGAGTAAAATGCAAAGGTGAAGGAAGCCAGAAGCAGTAAAAACAAAAAATATGGAGCTCTCTGGTATTGAAACATTGGTCTCCGTACTGGCCTAGTCCTCATTTGCTAACCTAATATGTAAATCAGGGACTGTATAAGGTACTGCTTTGTAAAACCAGCATTTTTTGTAATAAAGTGAATTTCCTATTTTAGATGCCTCTCCTGGGCAATAGGCAAAAAACCTCCCAACTTGCATCTTGTTTTTATTCACTTTCCCTCACTACTGCTTGGTGGAATACATCCTTTCTTTAGTCCTTGGACTTAGTTGAAGAAAGGTGAAGAATGAAGTCTTTGTGTTGTTTCCCTGCAACTAAATGGATGTGGGTAGTAGGACTCATTCCTTCCTCAGTGCAGTGCAGATGCTGGGAAGGAACCACTACCTTCTGAACCAGTATATAATGCTACTTTTGACTACAAAAGGATAAGAAAATTCAGCCTTCCTGTACAGAAGTGTCAGTTTATTGACTTTTCTCTTAACTTCAAGCACAATGTCAAGTTTCTGCATATCAGCTGAACTGCAGTAGCCAGCTGTGTGCTTGCTTCTAGCTTTTGGAAAAAGGTAAAAGTCCTTTTCTTAAACTTAAATAAAAGAGATTAAAATTACCTCACACTTTCAGTGGGCTAAGAGCCAAAACACTGCTTATTACTCTAGCACAGCTTATAGGGAATTCATCATGCTACTGCAGTTTGAACTTGTAACCAACCCCTTCCATAATGTCTTTCACTGATAAGACAGCTCATAAAGGGATTTGATCTGAGCATTGTCCAGGTTATCCTGGTAAAACACCTAAAACCTGAAGGCAGTTCATGGCAGAAAAGGCAGCTTCATTAATAATTATTCTCCCCAGGTATAGTGATAAAGTAGTCCCTGTAACAGAGGAATGAAATAGGTTGCATTAGCAGAGACAAATTCTGCTGTAGCTTCACTAGCAAAGTCTCAAGCCAGCATTAATTTCTGTCAGAAGAGCTCTTCAGCCTATACAGCCCTGGTTACAGGTCAGCCTTAAACCTCCTGTAGAAGAAAGGGGAATACAGCTCACCAGTTTCTAGCAGAAAATTTATGAGGACTCTCAAAATTATAAGACTTTTTCCATTGTCTGTCATTTATTCTGTCTAAACTGCTCTGCTATAGCACAGGTTTTAACATGAAGAAATATCCTAATTTCAAAACAACCAGGCTTCTAGGCTTCAGTGTATTGACTCAAACTTGTGAAGTTGCCAGTGGTCATTGAAATTTGGTTGCTTTTGCTCCAGCTTCACTGTCTTTCTCCTTTTGGTGGGGATTTGGAGTGATGCTGCATTGGGATTCTCATTGACATCCACCATAATCAATGTTTCTAATCAGTGTTGCTCTGTTGGCATCTTGTGTGAAACAGATTAGAGTCACCACAACACAGAGACAGAAGGTAAATGATGGAGGGAGGGAGAAAGAGGCAGTGAAGAGGCTGAAAACAGATTAAAGAGTCAAACTTGAAAAAGCAATCTTCAGGTATTTGTTGCAATTCAGAGGGCATGTGGTTGGACTGTGCACTTAACTACATGGTTTCTGTATGGTGAGCACTTCATCACTCTTGTTTTAATGGCATCAGGGTCTGCAGCAGCATATGCCTGAATTTCATGCACTCAACTACTCACTGGAAGTAAAGCCTGAAGAAAACTTGTGACGCAGAGGGCAGTTAGCAAGAATGGTGCTGTATTGTATATTGGAGGTTGATTTGTGACCACCACACAATTTGGAGACTATCCCAACAGTCAAAATAATAGCAAGTTTTAAATAACAAAATTATCTTGAAAATTCTGTGTTTTACAGAATAAACTTGTAGCAGAAAAACGTAGCTCAGTAACTGTGCAAATCATAGGGGATTATATTGAGTGAGAGAGTGAGTGAGTAGAAACACAAGAAGGACATATATATATAGATATATACATATATATAAATGAGGAAGCTGAATATAGAAAATATTGATCACAAACATTTGTCTTAAATTTATGCAGCAAAGCAATGTTTCAGGTACCATTTATAGGGCCAGAAGAATAGGAGTACATAAATGTTCACTCTGCATGGACTGTTAGAGAGTTAATGGTGTGTCATTAAAAACAGTCCTACCAGTCTTACCAGGCCATGTTTAATGAGAAAACATGCTTTCTCTCTCTTCTGCAGCTCAGTTCCCCAAATTTCTTCCTCAAGACTTCTGTCAG
>NW_008649778.1:7135-19922 GCF_000695815.1 Acanthisitta chloris
AGTCCTTCCTAGATTACAAGTACAATATTGATATCCTATTCCTAGTGTTAAGTCACTGCATTTTTGGCCATATTAATATTCGTTGTTCAAACTCTATGCTTGCATCCTTTTTTCTTTCCTCCCCTCAAAAATGCAAGCATATTTATTTATTTTTATTTTTATTTTAATAATCAGTAATTGGTTTTGCAAACTGCCACGACTAGCTCAGCAGCAAATGGGGGAAAGAACCTCTGTATTGATGCTGTGTGCCAAGTAGATTATGCTTCTTAAAAAGATACATTATCTTGCTCTTGCATGTGGAAGAATGATTCAAAATTATTTCATTATATATCAAAGGCCTTCCTATGTCTTTAGATCTTTATCAAATACTTTTATGAGACACTTTTAGAAGGTTCAGACTTACGGAAGGTAATAAGATGGTTCCCTTTGAAGAAAATCTAAACCCACAAATGAAAGAGTATGTGCTTTTGAAATGCTGTAAGAAGAGTTTTTATACTGATACAGAGAACAGAAGAATCTGATCTTCTTAGAAGCAATTATAATTTAACAGTTTAAACAACATCATTTTCAGAAGAACACATTTAAAATAGAAGTCTCTCTTAGGGTTATAAGGCTATAAAATTTTTGACATGGCAAAGGTCTGAGTTCTCAGAGTTAGACACTATTATTTCAATAGTCATAGCATACTCATTGAATGAAAGGCATCACACTCTAGGGAAATGAACTTTATCATAACATGCATGGCATATTTTCATATGCAGTTGGGATAGAAAGCCTTAAATTCATGTGTGGAACACTAAATTTCTCCAGGGATGACTGATGCATGCTCATAAGCAGAAGACTCCTAAAACCTCCAGCTTGTGTGACATGACCAGCAACTGGTTCTTCTACTGTGTGGAGGACTTGTGCTGTCTGTGCTGTCCCATTTGCCCTTGTTTGACAGTGCTCAGCTAATTATCCACCAACAAATACATCTCTCTGCAGCCCATTTCTCAGCTCCCTAGTTTTTGGATATACAGTTATCTCCCTGTTTTGTACATCCTATCTTTTGCTCCATGTCTCATTTTTTTTTACTTTTATCCCATTTTGCTCCTTTCCAATTTATTCATAAAATAGATTGTGCCATTTCAATAGATACGCCTTCCAGAGCGCACAAAATTTAAAGGGAAGTCTAATGTGAGACTTCTATTGCTGTCTTCAGCAATCTGACGGCAATCTGCAGATAGAGAGAGACAGACTGTTTGCAGAGATTCACAGTTGTAGGATGACAGGCAACAATCTTATGCTACAGAAAGTAATATTCCAGTTAGATATTAGGGAAAAAAAGTGCTGTGAAGCTATTTGGGCACTGAAGGATGGTTGGGGTTTGTCCAAGGGTTGTTCTACCTTTGAATTGATTCAAAGCTTGACTCATCACAGTCCTGAGCAACTTTACCTTTGTTGGCCCTGCCTTGGTTGGGGAATTGGACAAGGTGTTCTGCAGAAGTCTCTTCCAACTTAGGCCATTTTGTGAAAGATAAGTTCCCCTCTCTCTTGAGCTTGCATAAGCTTTTGACTCTCCTTGAACCAGGCATCAGTAAACACATGCTTTTTTATTTGTTTCAGTCTGTGGCCTAAGTAATGCTCACAGTCTAGCACACATCTGCTTTTAGTCCACCTGAAGAAGTGATAGTATGCCTTGAAATAAGGCTGTGTTTTTATGTATTTAGTGTGCAGTTGGAGTTATGTAAAAATATAATAAACAAAACCCCTCACAAAACCCAAACAAAAATATCCCACCTGAAACCTAAAAAAACCCCCAAATAAACAGAAAGACCCTCAAACACAGCCTAGAAGAAACCCAACACAAAAAGGAAATCCAAACCTCCCGACTGTTATTTAGCAGAAGTGCAAGATCTGTGTGGACAGTACGAAGATAAATTTATCCCCAAGCTCCTTTGAACATATTATTTCTCTTGGTCTTTAATTTTCTGTTGTTTTGCATTGGCATTAGCTTAAACTTTACTGAAGAAAAATTCTTGAGAGAAATATGCCTGTACAGAGATTCATAGATATTTAAATAGATACATTTTAAAATCTAATGTAGCGAAAACTTTGGTAGCTATAGAAGAGCCCTGGATCAGATACACTCATCAGACAAAAAGGCAGTTGACTCAGATGGAAATGAAGAGAAATGTAAAAACACAAATATGAGACAGAAAAATTGTATTCTTTCAACACCTGAATAATAATATACTCGGATCAAAACATGGCTACCAGCAGGAGGAACAAAGATCTTTACTTGTGAAGTAAAATGGAAAGATTTTGCTAGTGTCTCAGAAATTGAGATCTACCTTAAAGGTTTGTCGCAGCAAAGTTGTTAAATATTTGTTTCACTTCAAATAAGTGAATAATTGCATTCACTTTTAAGGACCAGGGCTAAAGGTTAATCATATTGAATTCACTATACATGCAACAGATATTATGGCATGATTCCCACAATTGCACATACTGAAAATGATGAACTAGCTTTTCCTTACTCTGCTGATTTTTTCCTTTTGAAATATTGCTCCTATACTTATGCTTCATTTCAGCTCCATTTCATATGGCCTTATGTTTTTTGCTGCTTATCTTCTGACAAGTACCTTTTAAGACTGAGTGCCACACAATCATTTTCGGTATTTTATTTGAACTGATGTCAATATCTGCCTGAAAGCTTTACTCTGAAACGTGACATAAATGTACTTTGAATCCAGCATATTTGTATCTCAAGCCACTAGTAAATGATGTTTCATTTTTATCTTCTGTTACTAGAAAAAAGCAACTTGGAACATAAAACTTCTCAAATCCTAAATGAATAAAAATATTTTCAGGGCATGAATGACATTTTAATAGATATTAACAAATATGTATCTTGCAAATAAAAATAATTACCAAAAAAAATCAGCTTTATGAGTACTTCTCAGATATCATGTTTTATGAAATGTCATTTCTTATAAATAATATACTTCTATCAGTTTGGGGACCTTACCATCTGTGCTATGGGAAAAATATTTTAATTTCTCTTAATTATTTCTGTGATTCATGAGTTAGGACCTTTCTCAGGGACAAAAATAAATGCCAGTTCTTCCAAGAACAAAATGTGCACAACAGGAATACAGAACCTGCATGGTGGTATTAAAGCAACCATTGTCCTGAGATGAGTAGATCAGCAGAGGCTTCAGAGAGCAGCTATACTGCAATCTGACAATTGGAGTGGTTTGTTTATATACATAGTGAAAAATAGCAGTAATTAAACAGGAATACCAGAAATATTTTAGATGGAAATTAACAGCAAAGTAATGCTCTGGGACAACACAGGAAAAGTAAAAAGCCAAAAAAAGGTGTTGTATGTTTTTTGGGTAAAGCACTGGGAACTGTCTGGCAGCTTCTTGCAGAGTGCTGGCACCTATTTTTGGGGAGCATCTTCCTCATGGCAGAACAAAGTGCAGAGGCAAAGCAGAGTCTCCGTGTTAAATATGTTTTATTTAGGAGACACAGCCACAGACAGTGGAAGAGCTGCCCAGGGTCAGAGCAAGGGATTCTGGATGGATTTGGTTTTCATAATGAAATGTGTTGTTTTCTTCCTGTGCAGAAGAATCAGGACACTCTGTGTGGTAAATGCATTTCAATCCCTTCATCAGTTTTTCATTTTGGTGAAACAGGTTGTTCTAGCTGTGTGTTTCTAATACTAAAACTGGAAGGGTACTGCCTGGTCTGAGAGGGACCTGTTCTGTGCAGGGGGTTCAGGCCTGGTCCTGAAGCAGTCTAGGCACAATTCCCTCCAAACTAGCACTCTGAAAAGACAACAGTGATGTAGGCATGTTCAGGACATTGCTTTCCTTCCTCATGTGTTTCCTCTGATCTGATTGTAGGAAAGCAAGTCTGAGCACAATCCTCACATCCTCAAGACATAGCCGTAAAGCCATGAGGAAAAATGCGCTCTTTACCTCACTTTACTCTTCCAGTGCCCACGAACAACTCTGCTGTAGCACCAGCAAAGAGAGCAAGGACTGAGCAGAGTTGAGTGCAAGCTGTACTAGGGACTGGTCTTCGGGGAAAGGCTTGTGCCAGTCTCCAGGGCAGTTTTCCAGCATAAGAACCCCTGGGTATAAGTTGGGAATTTCATCAGGGAGGCGGAGACACAAGATGGGTTCGGTGAGTGCAGCAACAGTCCCTGAGCAGAGAAGCTGCACACAAGTAACTGCGTCAAAACTGGGCATGTGCCATTCATCCCAGAGCCCAGATACCAGGAAAATCTGCTCCTGTGGTCAGCACCTCCAAAAATATCAGACCTTGGATTCATGTGATCTGGTTCTCAAAGACATATTTCAGTTCTCTTAGAAATGTATTTCTGACTTTCAGGTAAGAGCCTGGAAAGATGAATTTTACAGGATACAGTATCATGGAATTGCAGAAATGTTTAGATTGGAAAAGACCCTTAAGATGAGTCCATCCATTAACATAACAATTCCAAGTCCACTACTAAACCAGTCCCTAAGCATCACATGTACATGCCTTTTAAACACCTCCAATTATGGTGTCAAAACTATGTCCCTGGACTGTCTGTTCCAATTCCTGACCAGCCTTTCAGGGAAGAAATGTTTTAAATATCCAATCTAACTCTGCCCTGGAGAAACTTTGAGGCTATTTCTTCTTGTCTTGTCACATGTTACCTAGGAGAAGAGACAGACCCTCCTACCTCACTGCAACCTCCTTTCAGGTAGTTGTAGACATGCCTGGGCCTCCTTTTCTCCAGGCTGAGCCATCCCAACTCCCTAAGCTGCTCCTCATAAGACTTGTGCTCCAGACCCTTCCCCAGCTTTGCTGCTATTCTCTGGACATGCTCTAGCATCTCAATGTTCTTCTTGTAGTGAGGGACCCAAAACTGAACACAGATTCAAGATGTGGCCTCACCAGTGCAGAGCATAATGGGATGATCACTTGCCCAGTCCATCTGGCCACACTACTGCTGATACAAACCTGGACACTTCTGGCCTTCTTGACCACCTGGGCACAGTATGAGAAATTAAATAGCCTAATTTTGTAATTATGAAATATATCAAGGCTTGTAAATAACACATGAAACTTCTCATATCTCTGTATATGATTCTTTGAATATTTCACAATGTTGCTCCTTGCATGTAACTCTGTGTTTGTTTATTTGTACACATTGTCTGACATTGTGGAGTCTTAAGTTCGATGAGCCTCATTCACTCTATTTTTCTTTCTATGTTAGCTCTCTGTTCAGTGTTATATTGTCCCTTTATCTGGTGTTGTACTATTTAATGGTCTGGTTGCGAGGCACTTTTCAAATACCTCAAGAAAACCTAAGTTACTAATAGCAGCTCCTTTAAAGCATAAACAACTGATCTCAAAAGGACTCTGACATGATTTCTCTTTTAAACTCTGTTCATTTGACCTTGCAAAATTAGTCTTATCCTGGTCTTGTACTATTTTATCCTTAAACAGGCTCTTATTTATGTTATGAATTTAGAGTTTCTATGGCAGCCTTTGTTCCAGTTTAAAAAAGAAGTCCCTGATTAATAATTTTCCAATTTCTGTGAATGCTTGGTGTTTCTATGGATGCAGCACACACTTAAATTTAAGCAGCCCTGCTTAAATGATGTTCTTTTCTGAAATGCCAAATGGCCAGTTTCTCAAATTTTCCTCCCCATACTTTAAAAGAGTTTTAAGGCAAGATTTTCTGTTTTGTCCTGTGCTTTGTGGTTAGGGATTTCCTTATCATTCAAGGTAAAAATTGGGTTATGGGAAGTAACAAATCTATTTTTAACTTTAATTTCTGCTTTAATTAATATTTTTATCTGTCACTGATAACATCTTAAAAACCTTTTTTCAAATACATTTTTCTTTGATATTAATACTTTTCTACCTAATTTCCACATTTTCATTACTTTTATTATAATTTTCCATATCCGGTTTGTAACTCCATTATAATCAGTAGTGAAAAAAGGCAATAAATGGTTATAGGTGTTTGGGTCAAGGTCAAAGAACAGCATTTAAACTGTTATTTTTATATGGCTATTCTTTAACTAATCTTATTTATATGACTATTTTAAAGTTGCAGATCAACTCAGGAAAGTCTCCTCCTGCCCTCCCCAAATTGTTGTCTAAACATCATTAATTTTGTTTGGAGATTTGTCTTTGACTCTTTACCAAGGTTTCTTATCACTTTACCTAAAAGTAAGATTAGACAAATTTTCTAATGTGCTGAAATGTCAGTTTGTATGTTAAAGCCATAAATAATGCAAAATGTCATTCAACTGTAGAGGTACATTAATTTGAGATGCTTCTTTGAAAGTATGACAAAACCCCAGCATTCTTGACATTCTTTTGCAGCACCTTTTTCTTGCCCAGGATATATAATTTGAACTCTGTCATCTACTGCCCTTTAATCCTCCATTCTTTTTCTTAAGAATTCTTTTTTCTTCATCACTGTGATCTCAAAATAAAAAGCCTCAAGAGATTATTTCAGTTTTGACTTAGAAAACATGTTACCTTCTATTTTAGAGGGGAAAAAGCATAAAAGTTACTTTTAATGTTTGTGTCACTTTAGAAAATTAAGACATGCCCTTCATTTTGATTATTTTCCTCTGAAATAACAGTTCCAAAACAAGCCTTTTCAATGTAGCTTAGTCTAGGGTTCATGTTAAATATAAATGTTATGCTGGTTGCCAGAAAACATTTGAATAACTTTGAGGATGAAAACATCCTTAGGCTTAAGGACTTTGAACTCAAAACTTGAGTGCATATACCTAAACAAACTATATCATTTCATTATGATATTAAGTATATTTTCAGAATTCTGTACTAGAGTTGCAAGTATCTGGAAGATTTCTGAAAGAAATTTCCATTGGAAAATCAAACAGCAAAATGTTTAATGCCTCAAATGAAGTGAGGTAGGAAAAAAAAACCAGGTTAGAATATTGAGATCTTTTGTAACAATTATCATGCTTTACTATGATTCATGTGCACACAGAAAATTCAAGGAGCAAACCAATTTTTGGTGAGACTAGCACAGAGCTGTACCTTTCCCTTCGCAGCAGCCTTTGAAACAAGAAATGCTTCTGTACATGGAACTATCATGAGGAGGCTCTGATGAGAATATTCACTTTAAGCACAAATAAAAAACACAGTATCTTTTTGTTAGCAAGTCTTTATTTTCTAAAAACCCCTGTGCTAAAGTTTATTATTGTTGTTATTATTACTGTTAGCGTCATTATTCTTTGAGATAATGACAGTCGAGCTAAATTTGGGAGATGAAACAAATTACAGGTAGAAGGAAGAGCTATGATGTGGGCTAGGAATACTCAAAATATAAATCTTCCCAGACACTGTCCAGAGGGAAATTTATGTTTAAGTATAAGCTGTGAAAAACTTGAACCTACTGCCAGGACTGTGATCATTCCATGCATTATATCTGAACCTTTGTTATCTGTGTGGCACCCACTCATTATCAAGCACAGTGTGCAGTTTGAAAGCTGGTTCTCATGCAGAAAAAACGTCTAACTGTGATTTTAGACATATCCATTTTCAATCTCATTTCATTTACTGGTATGCACTTTGTTCCAACTATCTGGTCTGGAGATGAATTGCCCGTTGTCCCTATTGTCAGGATGACAGCATGAAAAGGTAAGCATGTGGTTGTAATAATAATGTGCTACATGTGTAGAAGGTCAGAGAAGCAACAGATTAACATTCCAACAGATGATTTCCCTAGGGAGAGCTCTTGAAAGTATCAAAGGCCAAAGATCATGGCACTGATAATGTCTCTAATGTTGTTGGCAAAATAGTTGTCTGAACTTCTCAGTTGTGGGGGTAATTCTTTTTCTCTTTTCTTTTCAATTAGGTAGTGAAACCTGCTGTGAACCCTGAAAAATTAGTTCCATAAATATTAGTCTAATTATATAGGTAGTAATGGTGTTTAAATCATCCAATTGTCCAGCCTCCATTATGTCACATATTAAAATGAAGGACAGTAAAACCAGTAGTTCAACTGAAGTAGTTTTCTTTGTGACCCAAAATTTTGGCATGGAGAAGTTCAGGAAATGTTTTTTATTGTAGGCAGTGCACAATGGATGCTATGCTTCATTTCCATCACAGCAAGTGTAAAAGATAGGAGGCCTGTGTGGATGAACAGGTAGCTCCTAGCCAAACTCAGGCACAATAAAAATGCATAAAAAGGGTGGAAGTAAGGATGAGTAAACTGGGAGGAATACTAAAATATGTCTGTGTAACCTGGGATGGAGATAGGAAAGGTAAAACACAAATGGAATTGAACCTGGCCAAAGACATAAAAGACAAAAAGAAGTGCTTTTGTATGTACATAGGTGGCAAAAGGAAGACTAGGGAATATGTGGGCCCATTACTCAATGAGACAGTGGACTTGGTTGCACAGGACATAGAAAAGGCTGAGGTGCTGAATGCCTTCCTTGCCTCAGCCTATACTAGAAAATCTGACCTTTAGGAATACAGTACCCTTGGGGGAAGAGAATCAGGTTAGAGAATACTTCAGCAAACCAGGCTTATGTAAATCCGTGGTCCCTGTTGGGCTGCACTCATGAGTGCTGATGGAGCTGGCAGTTGTCTTTGAGGGGCCACTCTCAATCATCTCTGATCCCAGCAACTAGGAGTAATATCCAACTACTGGAGGAACATAAATGTCATAATGTCATCTCCATCAAGTAAGGATGACCCAGAGAACTACAGGCAGGTCAGCCTCACCTTGATCTCTGGGTAGGTGGTAGAGCAGCTAATCCTGGAAAACATTTCCAGGCACGTGAAGTACAAGAAATCATCAGGAATAGTCAGCATGGCTTCATCAGGAAGAAGAGCCATAGAGCTGAGAAAGGGCTGAAGCAACTCTTGCATATGAAGAAAGGCTGAAAGTAGTGGAACTGGTAAAAAGAAGGCACACATGGATCTCATTAATATATACAAGGATACAAAAGGAGGGTGTAAAGAGGACAGAGCCAGGCTCTTTTCAGTGGTTCTCAGTGACAGGACAAGGTGATGGATTCAAACTGAATTGCCTGATACTCCCTCTGAACATCACAAACCACTTTGTATCTGTGAGGGCGACTGAGAATTGGCATGGGATGACCAGGAAGGTTATGGAATATATTTTGGGATACTCAAATGCTGTTTGGGCATGGTCCTGGGTAACTAGCTCTATATTGAGTAGGGGGTTTGGGCAGGATGACTTCCAGACAGCCCTGCCAACTTCAACCATTCTGTGATTCTGAGACTGTGATTCTATGATTCTGTGGAATTACAATATTTGACCAAAAATTCTTTTTGAAAGTACTCTGGTGTCAAAAGTCATGGGAAAAAAACCAAACAACAAACCAGCTTTCTGGACTTCAGGGCATGTAGGCCTTCTTGGTAAGTAAACAGACATTTCCTCTATCTGCCAACCTTGTCAAACACAAGCAGAGGTCTGCAATTCAATAATTGCTTAGTAGTCAAAAAGGTGTTTGAAAATAATTGAGGCTGGAAAGTCCTAATGGACTCTTTTAATTAGCTTAAGGTACCAAGATGAAAGAGAGCCCTTTCCATGCTCATGGCTTGTTTCACTATGTGTTTCCTTGCTCCACTGATGGGACATAGGTGTGCCTAACCAACAGTTCATTATACCAAAATAGAAAGTCAGATTCTCAATTCATTTCAATATATGACATATGGGCTGGAGTGAGCAGCACTCATGTGCTCAAATAGCCTAAAGCAAGTAGTTTAACAGCTTCCATGACTACTTGATGAGCCCGAACAGAAAAAAAGGGCCAGGGGGACTATGGCGAGAAGTAGGAGGAAGAAAATGAAGCAGAGTCAGACAATGAACCAAAGATTTTTCCTGTTTCTTAAAACATTGGTATGTCTGCTCTGCTGAATGTACTGTATCTTTTTAAAGCTTCTAGAAATACTCTTACAAAAATTCAAAACACATCTACAAATCATTTATAAGAGACAAAAAACAATAAGTAGTGTCAGCACAGAGGGATATATTTTACTTGGTCATGCCAGAAGGAATTATGATGGGTTATGATGAGTAGAATATAAAGTAGC
The DNA here is from genome assembly GCF_000695815.1 of Acanthisitta chloris. Taxonomy (NCBI): domain Eukaryota; kingdom Metazoa; phylum Chordata; class Aves; order Passeriformes; family Acanthisittidae; genus Acanthisitta; species Acanthisitta chloris. The sequence continues at coordinate 17,237 of NW_008649778.1, forward strand.
ATAAGTTACTTGATGACAATGGGGTTTGAAATTATTAAATGTAAAACCAATATATTTCCCTCACAGTATCAAACAGCTGGAATTTTTTATATCTAGTAGTAGAAAGCCATGTCATTTTTTCAGAGCCCCATAATTCTGTAAGCATGTTTAAGTACATGTTGTTATTTATTTTGTTTGGGTTTTTTTTTTTTTTTTGTTTCAAGTATTACATAGATTTGATGCATTGAGATCCAAATATAACAAGAGTGATCAGCATTTTATTGAAAGCTGTTATCATAGATTATTTTCTGGTCTTAACTTTGGTTTTCTCATTTGGGGGATTGTATTTAATATACTAAAATAGCTAGCAACAGTACCTCCCTTTTTTGAACCATCACTGAGCTAAAAAATCCTGCAGGAGTCTTATTTTTTTCATGCTATTTAAAAATCTAATTATAAAAATAAGTCTTTATGAGGAACTGACAGCAGCCGAGTTCAAATAAGAGCTTTTCGAGTGACAGATGGTAATAAACAAGTGAGACAGTTAGATGATGGTTTATGTGCTAGACATTATAGGTGTTGTAACTATTGACCCATGTTAATGTGGTTACTCTGGCAAATAAAATGCAGGAAACAAAGCTACCTTGAATGACTTATCCCAGCTGCTTATTAGTGGAATATCTGTCAGTCAGCAGCAGGATCTGGTCAGTTGCCAGATCTTAAACCTTTACCACCTTGTCTTTTCCCTCTCCATCCCTGTTTTACATGCTTTGCCATTTCTATTGCTGTTCTCTCAAGATACCTCTTCATTACCACATTCATAGTTTTGATAGGGAATCTGATTTAGACAAGTAGAGTTACCAGTGTCGAAAGGAAGCAAAGGTGGTAGGAAAGGTATTAATTTCCTCTTGCAAGAGATGAATGAGTCTTTTGTCTGCAAGGCACTCTAAAGGCCTTGAACAGAATGGTGACAAAATAAAATGAGATACATTGATGGGAAAGGCAGCAGGGATAGTTGCCAGGTTTACTGTCCATATGAACTGAACCCATCACCCATAATTGTAAGACTGAGGGACATCTAATAAGCTGGAATCTGGAAACCTGTGATTCAAGTGCAGAAATATGTGTAGGAATGGCAAATACATTTGAAAAAATCCAACCTTGGTTTGTTAAATATTTGACAAATATTTCAAAATGAGCAAATTTTTCTATCTTTTGTAGCAATTGCACTGGGATGTGCAGTTAGGGTGCAGACATTACTACAGTTCTGCACACTATTGCTTTCTGCCACGTTGTTTTGTGTTGAATAAAGCTGGCATCACTTTTGGTTCATTGCCAGTTAAGGGAAGTATGCCTGCTGTACCAGAAATGGGCTGTTAGTGAGTGAACCAGCAGAATTACAGCTTGCACTTAATAAATATGATGGGTTGACTGTGATACTCTTTGGCTACATCTCTCCTAGTTAACCTATGTTATTCCCAAAACCAGACCATAGAAATAGCAATTTCAATCTTTCCAGTGCAGAAAGTGAATGCTGACTGTCTGTCAAAGCCGGGCTTTTAAATTGGTTGCCTGTGTAGAGTTCAGGAATAGTAGGGTGGAAGATGGTGTGGTGAAGGTGTGGATGGCATTGCAAGGCATATGTTTTGCATAGCCCAGTCAAAGTATATTGAGCAGATTCAACATTTATGCCGCCCCAAGGGTGCCTGGCCTGTTAATGGAAGATGTCCATCCGTTGACAAAACAAGTTCAAGGTGTTTATAATACAAGAGGTACTGCCTGGTTCCTGTGTCATAGCTCATGACACCTTGTAGCTTATCCAGATATGAGTTTGAGATTTCATTTTTCAGTCCTTTGTATTCCTTCAAAACAGAAAAACCAGAATATCTTTCCTCTGCATTACCATAAAGATGTATCACTCTCATTATTTTGCCCCATTGTTGAATGCCCTTCCTGGACATGACTTACCCCTTAACTTATAAAACTATTCTTATGTTAAATAAGGATGAAGAAATTGAGTCAGCTGCAGTCTTACAAAATTCAGTGTGAATATGCACAATCTTCTTTTGGATTATGGAAATTAAGCTGGTGATGCATATGATTATTAACAACAATCCAGTGACATTGGTGGTGCTTATAATTGCTGCTACTGGGTATTTTGTGTGTGAATGTTTTTGCACGTTTCAGTGTCCAGCCCATTTATGTGACTGTAGTACCCACAAACTGGGTACAAAGTAACAGCAAGGTCACTTATCTGGCTGCTAGGTGAGGGGCATAATAACTGAGTAGTTACTTGGTCTAAATGAGGTCTTTGTAGACATGAAGTGTTACTTCCTATTTTTCCTCAAATAAAATCAATTATTTAATAATATTGTTATATATAAAGTATATACATTTACGTATGCCTGAAAGATATTGGTTTCATCCTTATGTGAAACAGGTTAGTGTCCTACAGGATGGAAAAAAACCTTCCTATGAATAATGCTTAAAGACAGACATTTTTTCTGTTATTTTCCCTTGTTTGCTTACTATGTTCAGGTAGATTTGGGAAGAATAAGATAGATTTGGAAGTCAAACAATAGCCACACTGAACTCTGCACTTCCACTCCACTTGAGAAAGCTATAGTAAAAAAGAAAGGAAGAGGATTCATTGAAGATAATGAACCTACAGAAGTACTGAGAAAATAAACTCAAGTCCAAGGATCAA
>NW_008649778.1:19946-25692 GCF_000695815.1 Acanthisitta chloris
AAGGTAGGAAGATAGGTAAGGTGGTAGAAATAAAGACAATTGCTCCTATTGGGAGGTTGTATCCAACTCTGTTTAGTGACTGCTACCTAGTCTCCACTGCAGCATAACACCCAGCCCACTTACACATGCAGCAATAAAAGATGTGTATCTGGCATACTGGTCCCCTTATCTTTCTGTTTTGACTCTTCTTTCTGTACTAATCTTGCTAGTGTTGTGCATGCATTGGGATATCCCTGTGTTAAAGCCCTGGATTTTGCCCATTTGGTTGTTTATCAGTGCTGATGAGTCTCATTGATGGAGTGTGTGTTCTTGTTAAATCAAACCACTCAAAGATGAAGTTGTCTTATGCCATCTTGTAATGTCACTGAAGGTTACACAGAAGACTAAGTACAAAGAATGTACTTGAAAATACAGGTTTGTCTTCATTGTCTACATCAGATCTGCTGTTAATTTCATCTGGGCCTTGTACATAAGACTTAGTTACCTCTGAGTCAGACAACTTGATTGTTCATTTTTCCTAAACTTTTTCACCTATGCCAAGGTTATTTGTTCTTCTTGCCCTCAACTTCTTATTAACTGTAGTCCTGTTCATACCCTGCTGGTAGCTCAAACACCTGGTTTCCTGATATCCCTTACTGCTGAGTTCAGCTATGACTGACTTTATTTGCTTCCTTACAGTATTGCCAGTGCCCATGTGCCAGCTGGAAACAAGCATCTGGGAGCTGACACAGGCTAAGGACTGATGGTGACTGAGTCTAACTGGAAACACGGAAATGCCACTTTCTCTGATCTGTCATTTTACTGGGTCTTGTGGAAAGAGGAGGCTCCTTTTTTACCAGTGATAGCCTACAACAAGCAGACTTGACAGACCATGAAAATGGTGGCTGGAAGATCATAGCGGAAGGCCTGTTTGTACTGAGGGAGGTATTATGCCAACAACAGTTCCTTTTATTGGCTGGGTGCCAGGGAAGGCTAGCAGTATTGAGGACTTTTTGCTGGATGTGGGTCTGAACTATAAGGCAATCTATTATTGCTCAGATTTTCAAAGACCTTGCAGAGTACTTGGAGTCTGGCCAAAGAAATACATTCACTAAATCAACCAATGTGTAATGTAATGTTTTAGTAATACGTTACATTTCTCTGGCAAACCTGGAAAATATAAGACCCACATCTCTCCTGAACATGCTATCACTTTTAAAAAGGGATTTCTTTTCTTGGTTGTCAGTTGTATTGTGTACAAGATGTGGGCTATCAATAACAGAGTGTGTAGAAATCAGAAGAGAGTCAGTTAAAAGAAGAGAGAAGACCCAAGGATCTACACTTTTATTTTCCATGACTCTGGTGACTAAAGCCACTTAGATGTGGCTACAGACAGGACTCATTTCAGGTAGGAAAGATTTTCTCTTCTCTGGTTCGAACAGCTGGAAAAAAAAATCTTAAGTAACTTTCTTAGGCTGAAAAGCAATCAAAGTAACATTCAAATATGTACCTGACTAAGAAACTAAACACTAACATAAAATGTTATGTGAGTTCTATTTGTGTGGTGCAGTTTTTTTTCTGGTCAATGCTGCCTGCAACCGTGCTTGCTTCTTGCTATTGGAAAATGTCAATATACAGGGATTCATTTTTGAAATTTGTGGTTGCAATTTGATACTTGGAAATCAACCAAAACTGCTTGAGATTATGAAGCAACCACAAGAGAAGTGTCTTGTTTGGATTTACTTGGTTCAGTGCAGTTTCAGATGACAAGATTTTTTTCTATCTTCCGTTTCCATTTAGGTGTCATGTGCCTGTAATGGAAAATTGACTTAGACTTCTTCAGAATTATGAAAAGGAGGCAAATTTACTGGACATTTACACACAACTGGCAAGCAGAGTGAAAGGGTAACAGGATTTTACTACCAGGCTGTGAATTAGGAGAAGAAAATTGCATTGAAACGAAACAGCTTCCCTTGAGACAAAAAATACTGAGCTAGCCTGAAAACAAATTCTGTGCCTCAAGCTGTGGTAGCTTTCTATTTCTTTTGCCTTAGGAAATTGGTCAGGATCGACAATGCTTGCCAAATAGCAGTTTCTCAGCTGTCAGCAGCACCTGGAGGTGACAAAACCAAAATCCAGCTTTTGCAAATTTTCAGTAGTGGCCAGTTGTTGAGTTGAAAAGAGAGAAATTATCAGATGTTTCTTATCAAACAAAGACACAGTTTTCATGTTCAACACCTCAAAGAAAACTTAGGTTTTCAGTTCTTAGGACTAAAAAAAAGACTTTTGTCCTTTGAAGTAATAGTAGGCGATGTGAAATGAATTTTAATCAGGACCTGTCAATATCTATCAGCGCACAGCATTTCATATCACAGATAGCGAGAGTCTGAAGAAAACGACAGGCTAAAGAAAGTAAAATCTGAAGGCAAAGCACGGGGTTTCTAGTATCCAGGTCAGATAAGAGCACCAAATGTGTTTTCAGTATCAGAGTGCATTCCACCAAATGATAAAAAACACAAGACAACTCCTTTTATACCTATACTTGCAATGATTCTGTTTTTTGAAGGATTTTTTTTTTAAAAATCTGTCATTAAAACCCAAATGGAATGAATGTATTTACAAAAGAAATACAAATGTTACCAAAACAAATGGAACCATGGTCTGTAATGTAGCTGCAAATATTAAGTATTTCCTGATAAAACTACTTCATGCAATAATGAAAAATATTATGTAGAAGTTAAACTTATAAATTCAGAACCCGGTTCCATGGAGAGTCTGTTATTCTTGTTTTGCTCATGTTCTAGGTGACGTTTTTCCTTAGGGTTCCTCTTCTGAAAAATGAAGTTGTAATGAATCTGGTAGAAGGATGTGTTCATTTTTAATGTCAAATAAATGAAATAGGAATGACCTCAATATGCTATCATTAGCTCTTCTGAATGTGGCACAAAACTGGGATAAGAATTTCATTTACAGATACTCTAGATTACTCTAAATGTGCTTCTAACACAGTTTTAGGGAAAATAGCCAATCAATGGTATTAAATGCTATAAAAAGGGAGGGTCACAGACAAGATAAAACAGGTAAGACGTGGCAGAGCTTTTACTATTTCATCTCCAGCCCTCTGGTGTCAAAGTCTCTTATTTAATCTTTTCTAAAGGCCAATATTTTAAATTATTTTACTTCAGGCTTCAGGACATAAACCAGAATAAGACAGTGCTTTTCACTGCCAGTTCTCTAAAGCATCTCTCCTGGTCACCAGGTTAGCTGTAACTTGAGTCTTACCAAACAAAGACACTTTCGTCTTCCCAAAATTTTCCTGGGGTAACAGGGATATTTCTGCTTGGCAGTAGCCAGGTTTCATAGTGCTGATCATCATAAGGATGAAAATAATAGTGAAAAAAATAAAGGAAGCAGAATTAGATGGGTGCGTAGAAGGAAAACAATTTAAATAATATCTAATGGGAAGAAACCCAAGAGGTTATGATCCAAAGAGACAGATTCTACCTTTTCAGATGCTAATGCATAGTCTCACTTCAACACAGAATAAATTTGTGTTCTTCACAGGACAGCCAATGCTTTCAGAGAGGTATTCCTGCATATGTAAGGCCCTGGGGTGTGTGGACCCACATGTCATAGTACCGAAAAAGAGTAGAGCTGGAGTGAGATGGCAAAAGCTCTTGTCCCTTTCACCCATCAGATATTTGTTTTGACATAACTCTCAGATTATGAGCAAGATTGGTAAACTCTCTTTCCTACTTTCTGTTGCTTTCTCACTCTTCACTTCTGTCATCTCCCTTGTCACTCTCCCTACTGAAAAAAAATTTTCAAAGTTTGATGACTTACTATCATACTTGTTAATATGCTGCAGGGACAGAGATGTGTCTAGATCAAGATTCTCATGATTGCAGCTAAATACATGAAGGGGTAAAATGAGAGTGCACAGCACCTGCAGTCATGCACTAAGAGAGACTAATAGAAAAACACTCAACACTGAAAACATAATCCACCAACAGTGGGCAACAATATACCCCAGACTTGTGTTCCCATCTGGGGAAGAAAGGGATAGAAAAACAGGCATTGTGCTGGGTCCTTTATACAGCTATCAGGAATTTCCATGTCCCATGAGTATCTGTTTGTTTGTTGTTGTTTTTTTCTTTCTCTGAAAGAGCTGAGAGATATTTTGCAGGTTTCTTATCAAGGCAGTTATTATGTGCAAAATGGGTGTTTATCATCCAGTTTGGAATGAAACAACTAGACACTCTCAGGACATTGTATCTGTATGATATGTTTCAAAGTCCCTGACAATAAAAGTAAAGGAATATTTATTCTTCAAATATGAAAGAAGATTGTAATTGGCATGAAAAATGTTGATCTCACACCTACCTATAAACTCCTTCTCAAATACTGTCATAACCATCTTATTGCCCAGAAATTTCCATTGTAGTTCTTGCTGAACACAGCAAATCTAAGGTGCAGGCATGGGTAGAATACTGTATTGAGCTTGAAGGGAATCTGAAAAATAACCTGTGTTATTGTAGAGAGTTTATAAGCAGTGAGGCTGTAGAACATGCCAAGGAAGAGGCATGCCCTCTGAAAAAAAATCACGAAGGACCTGGACAGATTTACTCCTAGCTGAGGGTTTCACATCATACCAACTATAAAAAACTCATGAAATTTATCATGCTTGTGTTCAAATGAACTGTGTAACTTTAACATCCTAAATTACTCTTCTCACAGTGCCAATTCTATCCTGCTTGGCTAGTAACAAACCAGAAAAATTACTGCAACAAAACCTAACAGAAGAACTCCCTCTTTATATATCTGTTTAGCTGTCCACACTATTATTATTAGTGCTGTTTCTATATTGGCAACTTTGCTGTATCTTCAGTTCTGAGGACAGGAGACTAAGAGGATTTGAGGTGGTGTCAGACAATGGTATCAGGAATGAATTTCAGATATTTCTGCGCCTTGAAGTACTACAAAAGACACTCTATGATTTCTTACTGCAGTTGAGCTTTCTCCCCATCCTGCAATGTTAAAAGCCTGCATTGCAAACCACATCCAGTTACTGGTTCAGGTGCAGAGGACAGCATAGCTGGGAGATAGTGGTGCAATCTTTGATTTCACAGTACTGATTCCTGATTATGACTGTACTTCCTGGATTTATTATGATATTGTAATAAAGTAATACAACGCATTAAATCCCAGTACAGCCTTTGATATATTTTGTCTGGGAAGGCTTTATGATATTTTTTTTGATTGTTAACAAAGAGGATCTTAGATCAAATTAAGTATGAGGGTTAAAAAGAAATATTCTGGTTTTATTTGTGTAGAACTGCCAAACTGAATGACAGAATCTGAGTATAAGACAAAAACATGAAAAAAAATAGTTTTACATCTTTGTCTGATTCCAGTTTTCTTCTCCAAATGTATTTTTTCTGCTTTGTTACAGTCAGCCTTCCTTTTTCGAAAGATGACAGTGGAACAAAATTTGTTTCACTTCATTGATGTTTCTCAACAGTTTTCCATTAGGAAGCCTGGTGTGTGTAGACGCTGACTGATGCCTTCAGGATCAACACAGATGCAGTTCAAATCTCCTCAAGCTTTGTATTTCTGGGACACAAGCTTGTCTAATGGTACAGCTTTGTTGGAGTGCTATTGCCGTTGCCCGAAGGAGAAAGATTTTTATGTACTGCCCTCCAACAACAGGTGAGCTCGGGCCATTTCCCCATTAAAAATATGGAAATGGACAGGAAATATATTTTTG
>NW_008649778.1:25730-26078 GCF_000695815.1 Acanthisitta chloris
ACTAGGATGCTCACAAAAAGCTTGTGTTTCTCTTGCTGTTGTCCATGTTGCAAAAGCATGGGAAAAACCTGCCCCAATATCTGAATATTGTTCAAAACTATGGCACAACATTAACAGTTTCAGAATAGTCCAGTAAAAAAAAAAATAGTCATTAACTTCTTATTCCTAGGACGTTGATTCTCCATTTTAACATTTTAGCATTTCTCAGCACATGAAGAGATCTTTGATGTTTTCTTCAGTATTGCATCCCACAAATGTAAATTAAGAATGCAATCTCTTCACACATCCCTAGCACACAGACTTTTCAGTGTCTGAACAGATTTTTCACATCTCTCTACGCACACTTCC
>NW_008649778.1:26109-28632 GCF_000695815.1 Acanthisitta chloris
TGCACAGCATCCCTGACGACTTATTAAGCTCTGCGAATGTGTTCACTACCATAAAGATCATCTGAAGGCAGTGGCTGCTCTGGAGAACTTAATCAAAAATGTGCAAGAGAGAAGGACATAGTACTGTGAAACTGAAGGAAAAGATTAGCTTTCATATGGTAGGTAGGTATGCGTGTGTGTAGCATGATTTTACTTGCTGCCTGCATGCTTTCCTCTCTACCTTACATAGCTCCTTCTATGGCACCCCTAGGTATAAGGCACACCGCTGTCCACATGTGCAAGCAGAAAACCACTCTATATTTCTCATTTGCACATATGCACATAAAGGGGATATTTTTTATGAAGAGAACCAGAACATGCTTTTAAATAAACTACTTTGACTTTACTCAACTTCCAAAATATACTTGTTATCCATGGTTTTTCAGTAACATGGTGGCTGTCAATTAGTTTTTCAACCTGATGGATAATTTGTTTTTCAAGTGAGAAAAACACCACCACCAACAAAAACCAAACCAAACCAAACCACCAAAACCAAAACCAACGAACCAACCAAACTAACCCCCAAAAATCAACCCAGCAAAATTTGACCTGCTCAGTTCCAGGCAGCATGTCTTCACACTTCTATTGAAATAAGCGGATGAATAGAGTGCGTATCCTCTCTCAGCCAGCCTTGTATTTCCAGGTCCTTCCCTCTTTGTAAAGCCCTTGTTTGAGCCCTCAGGTATTCTTTTCCTCATGAGTTCTCTTTCTGCATTAATGCAAGAAAACTGTAAAGCAGATAATAAAAGAAATTGGAAGCTGTTCATGGAAACTGTAAGTTCTTGGTAATGCAGTAAGGAGCATGCCAGAAAAGCATTTTTTTATATATATATGCTTATAGATATATATATGTGTATGTATACATATACATATATACTAGAACTGCCAGTGAGAAGAATAAAATAAGGGAAGATAATATGAGGATGTGCATTCTCCAAGCACAGGAGGACAGTAAAAATATAGGGGCATTTCTTTTTACTGAGCTTCAGGGAGTGCTCAAAGGGTAGCATCAGACTTCCCCTGATAAGGAGCTAGCCAAGCTTGGGTAATGAAATATTCTCTTTCAAGGTTAACAATGGACTCTCCCAAGGTTTTGCATTCCCTACTGAGTGAAGATTTCAAGACAGTGTTTGCCAAATGTGCCTGGACCTACTTTCTGCCTGACATTGAAAAGTGCAGGTGAGAGCTCAGGTGTCTCAAGTTCCACAGCTAAAAGGTTGCTCATAAAACAGTATCCTATGCACCCTAGCACCAATCCTGCCATAGGCAACATTATTCTCACCCTCTAAATAGATTAATGATGATTGAGACAAATTAATAAAGTTGACTGAAGACCAATAGGGAAATACAATGGGACAGCTGTTTCCAAGACCTTGGGTTCTCTGTATCTGGTACTGGTGCATTTGGGTAGCCACAGAATCTTACAGACACTAATGACAGAGAAATACTTCACTTATTTTTTTGTGTGGGTCTAGGGTGGACTATAACTCAACTTGAGAATCTGCAGGTTCAGAAAGCCTAATCCACATCTATTTAGCCAAAAAAGATGACTGATGAAAGTTATATAAGTCTTAGGAACTTAGAGTGTTTCTCTGGATAAGGCAAGAGCCCCTTATTAGGGCAAGAGCTGGGAAGGCAGCACATCATTGCTATTTGCTTCCCACCTCAAGTGTCACAGCATATCCAACCTCAAGCTACTTCCATTTCTTTTGCGCCTTCACTCCCTTTTGCGCACCTGGAGTGTGAACTGGAAATGCAATTATAATGGGGGTATACAAACCTCAGCACTTGTGCTTTTTTCATTTTTTCATGAGATGAATGTACATTCATTTCATGTAGCAAATGATATTGACTGGGTTTTTACTTTCTTTTGCAAATTTAATAATAATGGTGACTCTTGTTCTTAATGTCTGAGTTGTGATTTCATTCTTTCAACAAACTGATGCATTTGTAAAAGTGTACAAGCTGAACTCATTATTGCGAATGAAGTATTCATTATTTGTAGTTAATCTTTCTTTTTGCATGCTACTAACAGCAGGCAGATGGATTAAAATGCATTTTTTATTCACTATTTAAAATTGTTAGAGCACTTTATTCATGTAAGGGTGATATACATCAGAATAAGGAAAAAGAAAACTTTACTTATTTGATATGTATGGCGTGTGATTTGTTACCTATGTCATGAGATGCTGTTTCAGTTTCATGCTTTTGTGGCTGTAACTTTTCTGAGCAAGAGAAGTCAGAAGTTTCAGTATGACCATGGAAACATTTTTCAGCAAAAGACCTCACAATAGCACACTCACTGTGACATAGCAATAAAGCACATGGTTTGCAGATTTTACCAAAGAATGAATGATACCTGGGCACTGTAAAAAAGTGGTATTTATCCTTTAGAGTTATATTCTTCTACAAAGTCTGTTCATGAAAGATCTGCTTCATAAAGGAGCTTGTTCACCTATGTGTGTATTCCTTTATGTCACGGTT
>NW_008649779.1:0-3237 GCF_000695815.1 Acanthisitta chloris
TAAACAGATGCTAAAGCAGCGGACTCATCTGCAGACAGCCCGGCAGAGCTCCAGCAGGAGGTCGTGCTTACACACCGCTCTCCCCAGACATGTTTGCCTAATCCGGGCTTTACCTGCCAAGCAGAAGCCCTGTCTGAGCCTTGCTATTTCTAGTGGAATGTTCTTAACATTCATCCTCCACTGCTCCTGCTATAATTCAAATTCCTTCTCTTCTCAATACTGGTGAGTGCTACAAAAAAATCAATTTTACTTTTTGTTTATTCACTGAAGGCAGCAATCCACTTTTCAAACCTGTCTTTCCCAGACAGCCCAGTTATTCACCTCCCTTAGCCCTCGAAATTTCTTGTCACTGTCCCAGTAACTTTTTTCCCCAAGTTCATTTCTCAACACAGTGCTAGAAGCAGCAGTTTGACTGCACTGAGTACAATCTTGAGCTTGAGATACTATAAAAGCAATAAACACAATGCACTGATTATCACACAGCTCATGCACACACTGCAACCATTCCTTCTTTGCACTGCACTCCTAGTTTTTCCCCAGCTGTCTGACCTTTTTGACTCCCAGTCTGGTTTTGATCCTCTGTAATCCCAGTTATATTTTTGTGTGTGCATGTGTGCGGAATCACAGTCTAGCCAGTGAAAGCCATCATGCATGGAAACCCCAGTGCTGCAGCCCACGTCAAAGCCTTACGTCTCTGTGCGAGCCTGGGGCACACGCACAGTAATGCGCAGGTGCCCGAGGTGACCTAGCTGCAGAGCCACCCGTGAAAAGCCTGTGGAAGGGGGAGCTCACGGGGAGCTGCTGGTCTCTGCTTTTCCTTTATGGAGCAGCAGCTGCACCAGCATGGTGACTTTTACAGGTACCTTGTATTTGGAAGCAGCCTCCTCATGAATAGCTTGAACTTGTTCGTGAGCAGCTGGGGGTGGGGGCAAAACAACAAAAATTCTCAAATCCATTTTGAAAACAAGGAGAAGCAGCAAACAAGAATTTTACGCCACAGTCTGATGTGTACTATGATGTGTCTGGCAAACACTTAACTCACTAACTTGCATGTGGGAGCTCATGTCCTCGATTCAATATATCCTGGGGTAGCCCAACTGCACACTCTGTGTGTAACAAAGACAGAAGGCTAGGGCTGAGTCAGTCATTTACATTACAAAATAAAGCTTTAATCGATCAAATGGAGAAATCAATAGCGCAGTGAACAATCCTGATGGTTAATGCCATACAGGATTTAACAGTTCTGTTCTCAGTTTTTCCATGTCCTGTTTTTTTTTCCCCTTTAGGTTTGAAAACTCAACTTCCAGCAGGAACCGGAAGCTTTCAGAGCATGGAAGAGGCTGTTTGAGATTTCAGTTGACACTTGAGAAAAGTTTTTTTTTCCCTTTAGGTTTGAAAACTTAACTTCCAGCAGGAACGGGAAGCTTTCAGAGCATGGAAGAGGCTGTTTTTTTTTCCCCTTTAGGTTTGAAAACTCAACTTCCAGCAGGAACCGGAAGCTTTCAGAGCATGGAAGAGGCTGTTTGAGATTTCAGTTGACACTTGAGGAAAGCTCCGATGTCATTTGGGCCTGGGAAAGTGCAAATTATAAGTGAGATTCTTCTAGATCACCGGCAGCAAAATGACAAGAACTGAAGTGTTGCCTACTGAGGTCACTCTTAACATCCCATCAGGATTACAGTGAGGTCATCCAGCACTGAACCAGCTACCACGCCAGGCTGTCTACAGGCTGTGGAAGGCAACTGACTCAGAGTCCACACTCCAGCAGATTTCACAGACAGACAGCACATTTCCTTTACAGTGGCTATCCCAGCTCCAGAGCAAACTCCTGGGGTGGGAAAGTGCATGTCACCATCTGTCTACAGTCACTCCACAAGGCACTATGTCCTGGAAAGAAGGAAAAACTGCTGTATGATCCAGACCAAGGGTGTCACACTCTGTCCTCCAGCTTTGAGCTGCATTCCCCTTGGTATGGTACACTTCTCCAAACAGAACTTCCTACTCCTTCCCTCCTGCATCCCTCTCAAACATAACAACCACAGAAAGCTCTAGAGCACATAACTCCCAAACCAGAACAAGAAATACTTTGTGCTCCACACATGGCACCTCTTGGACACTTTGGGTGAGATCCAGTCCAGCATCAAGCAGACTTTTGGCCTTGCCTTGGAGTTTGGTTTTTGTGGCTCTGAAACACCCAAAAACTCCAGGTGAGACAGGGAGATAGATAAGGTCATGCACTAAACCCCATGAGCTTCCTGGAGTGACCTTTAAGGCAGTGTTTGAGAACTGTTTTGGAGGTGAGGAAACCACACACGTGTTAAGGATGTGACAGAGGTTATTCAGTATTAGTGCCCAAAAACTCAGATGGGACTTGGAATCCAGGCACACAAGACACCAGTGGCACATGGGATAAGAGTGTTCACTTCCCCAGCATTTACATTCTTCAGAAGGGAAAGGGAGGTGCAGAAGGACCCCAGAAGCACGTGTGTCACCCAGTTCCCTCCAGAGCCCTCTCTCTACCAAAAATTGCATTGCTGCTGCCAGTGCTGAGATCATACCCTCAACACACTCTGAAGGATTTCTCTGTGTGCACAAGCTCCAGGAAATGATGGAGATACATCAGGCTGGTGCCATTCCCCTCTGTGGCTGGTGGCCATCAGCATTGTTCTGATGTTTCTCCATGAAGCCTCAGGCATTGGCTTGCTCTTTTCCCTCCCATTTCTGGCATGAGGAATCTATTTACTTGCCCATTGCTGGGTTGCACATTTTTTGGTGTGGGTTTTGGACACACAGGCCTTTTCTTTCTTTGTCATTTCCTCACCAGTACACACACAGCATGGGAGGAGGCCTGGCTGACAGAGGCAGAATGGCCATCTCCTACAGATACTCCAGAACAGAGGCCAGGAGGCTGCCTGGTCTCACTCTCCTCCTCAAGAGTATTCACTCAGTTTTGCCACCAGTATTCCTCAGTCCCAACCATGCAGACTCTTTTTCTTTTTTCCCCCTCGGCAAAGCCAACCACACTAAAAAACATACACTGTGGTCCAAGCAAGAAAAAGAACGACAATTAGCTGCTAGTAACTGCGGCAGCCCCGAGGTAAAGGGCAGGGGCAGCCTCTGCCACTCCCACCCCAGAGAGGGCCACACACACAGCAAGGGCATTAGGGCATTGCATACTCCTCTGAGCTATCACAGTTAAGATCGGCATATTCAGCAGACAATGGAATGAGCCATTCC
>NW_008649779.1:3255-6712 GCF_000695815.1 Acanthisitta chloris
TAGCTCCTAGCTATTCCATTTTCCAAGCACCAGTGGATTTCAATATCCTTTAAGCACCAGGAATTAGCTCCCCCCTCTTTCCAGCTGGTACTGGTGTTAGCACAGCTCCTGTTATGCTTCAAATAAGACACAAATGGTTTTTTTCTTAGCAAAATGACTTCATATATATTTATTCACAAAGTTACCCGATTTCACGTGGCACAGGTACCAAACAAAAAGTACCCCTGCATTCAGGTGTGGCACTGGTGAAGAAACACGTAAGACAAGACGACACCATGTCTCCATGGAAAGCAGAAACACCAGGGTACTGATGCAGGAGTGGAAGAAGAGCTCTTCCAAGTCTCCCAAATTGCCCTGACGATGATGTGCCTGTTGCACTCTGCCCCAAATGCACTTCTTTGATAAAGCCAAGTGTCAGCTCTGAAAGGGGAGACCCAAGGACAGAAGGGTTACACTAAACAGAGAATGTGAACCCCAGCAGAAGTTTTTAAGACTCTGTGGCACCCAGATGCTTAGCTGGAGATCGCTACAGAAATAAATGGGCAGAGCATCTAGTCACCCTGGCCAGTGCTCAGGAGGCTACAGAAAGGCTGAACTGGGCTCACTGCTGGTCAGAGCACCAAGTAAACAAGGTGCTTGCCCACAATAACAGGGCCTGAATGAGCATCAGCCCAGGTGTGGAGCTCTGTCCTAGCTGCTGGTCTGAGCACTAGTTTCTCTGTTAGTCTTGGTCACGGCCCATTTTGCCCGTCAGCCTCCGGCGCTGAGTCTTGGTGGTTCGCCCCGTGCTGGACTTCCGGATTTTCTTGCGTGGGCCATGGCCACGTTGGGACCTCTTTCCTTTTGTCTTTTTCTTGCTGTGCATGTGCAGTGTGGCAGTAAGGGAGGAGATTCTGTGCAGGGCAGAAAGAGAAAAATATTTGGAGACCAAAGCTTGCAGGAGCAAGGCAACAGCACAACAATAGCAGGAGAGCCCTATGTGGCCCAGCAGAAAAGCACACTAGCCATGCCAACCCCAGAGGAACTCCAAGATGCGCAGGAAACCCACAAATCTCCATGTGCACTAACAATTAAAATTAACTTTATGAGCAGTTAGCACAGAGTTAAACAGTTCTCCACACCCCCAGAATCGCTGTAAAACCTGGACACTGAAAAATGTAGAGAATGCCAAAGCTTTCAGCTTTAAGATCTTCTGACCTCCGGTCTTAGAGGCACCCTGTGATATGTGCCGAGATGAAGGACTAGGCAAACAGGGGAGGACAAAGCCCACCCTTCTCCCACCGCTGCCAGAGCCCGGTGCGATGGGACCTGTGCTGCAGCAGCGCTCCCTGCTGGCTCCTGCCCGCGGATCCGGGAACGAAACATCCTCTGGATCAGCTTCCAGAGCCTAACAGCAAAGCCTGAATGAATTTATACATACTTTTCAGACAAGAAGGGGTTTCTGGACTTCTTGGGCATTGTTATTCCAGGCTTGTTCACCACCTCTTCCCCTTTCTCTTTCTCTTCTTCTGACCCATCACTTTTTCCCTGAAAAAGAAAGCAAAAAAAAGAAAAAAACAATCCCTAAATACACATCAAAACAGGCAGGTTTGCAATTCTGGCATTTCCATTACCTTGTTTGTTTCATCCTGTTTTGTGAATCATCTAGTCAGAGATGAAGATTTTTTAATTCTCCACATCCCTTGCTGTCCAAATCTCAAGTTTTCTTTTCACAGTCCCTCAGAAAGGGACAACCAGTGAGATGTCCTACAGTAATCCACGCTACGATCCAAAAACTTCGGCATGATCTTAACAGCCATGCAATTAATGTCCAAACTATGAACCAAAGGTCTCAGCTTTTTTCTTAAATGACCATCAAAATCTCTTTAAGTGGATTTTCAGATTAGAAGATGACCATATAAATGTAAAAGGCTAACATAGACACTTCCCCAGAGCTCAAATCCAGCCACTAGTTGTGAAGATGAAAAGTACCAAGTCAAACAGTACCTGAGAGTCTCTATGAAACAAATATAAAGCCTCAGTTACAATGTAATTTGAGAATAAAAGTAACCACAACTAGAGCTGGATGGTTTCCTTATTTGTGGTCCAAATACAGGATCATGGACAAAAAAATCCCTCCTAATGCTAATAGTAATTTTTTTCTGGACAAGACACAGCAAAGAGCTTGAGGACAGCCCATGCAGCAATGTCTGAAATCTTGCTGCTTGTGTTGTATTGTTTTTCAAAGTACCACATGCTTGTCATCCAGTCCTGTGACACCTTTCACTTAACCAAGGTCAGCTGGGACTAGGAAAGGATTCCAAGGAGGTTTGGAGTGAGCTATCCACACAGGACTCTTCCTTCTCTTTAGATAAGTTGTGGAAGATTATGAAGTTATGAGTTTCTCTTTTCATCCTTGTTCCCAGCCACCTGCAAATCCTTGGGAATATTCAGGGAGCACCAGCCCTAAGGATGTTAATGGCTGATACACTAAGAGAGGTAGCAAAAGGCTTTACCACAGGGGTTGTCAGTCCAAGCTGGCGTGCGCCCGAGAGGTCCAGGTCACTGATGGTAGTCACTGTTACAATGTGGTTTGGGTGGTCGATGTTCACAGACTCTGTCTGTGATGTTACCAAGTGCTCCAGTTCATCAGCTTCCTCTGGAGAGACAAGAAATCCTGCACTGCAAAGTGCCCAGCACCCACTTGTTCATGCTGTGCTGTGCTGGGGAGGGGTAATGCACACTTTGCATGCAGGGTTAAAGGGTGGAAGGGCTTGAACACTGGCACTACAGCCATGAAGGGCAAGCTCTTTCTCCCCACAGAGGGGACCTGGTGACACCTTGGAGATGTCCTCCTGCTCCTTCCTTTCTGTGCAATCCACCTGATCCCTCGTCCCACCAAGGCAGGAGGGCTGCAGGGTCACCACTCAAATTACTGCCCACCTTCCCAGGGGGACATGAGAGGAACGAGCAGCTGTTGTTGCAGGACAGTGTATGAGCACCCCTGCCCCAGCTCCTACCACTCAGCCAAGGCTGTTGGACCACAGGTCCCCCCTCTTTCCCCATCGAGGGCCCAGCACATACCGAGTGCTTCCTCTCTCTCGCTGAGGATCTTCAGGTACTCCTGGTGCCGCTGAAAATCAGAGAATCACAGAGTCATTAAGGTTGAAGGAGAGCTCTAAGATTATCTGCCACTCTGCTGTAACCCCCAAACTATACTCTCCAGTGCCAGATCCAGACACCTCTTAAACACTTCCAGGGATGGTGACTCCACCACCTTCCCGGGCAATCTATTCCAGTGCCTGACCACCCTAACAGGGTAAACATTTTTCCAAACATCTAAATGGAATCTCCCCTGTCTCAGCTTATGATCATTCCCTCTAGTCCTCTCACTGCAGGCACGGCAGGAGAGACCTCTCTCCAACACCGTTTCAGGTAATTGTAGAGTCACGAGGTCACCCCTGAGCCTCTTCTCGAG
>NW_008649780.1:0-1154 GCF_000695815.1 Acanthisitta chloris
ATATATATATATATATATATGACTGTATTTTCGATGGAAGCACTAATAATGAACTGCTACTTAATTTTTCAACATTACTTTCTGCTTCCAAATGAGCACTTAAACCTTAAAATGCACCCACTCTGAGAATATTGAAAACTACACAGTATGAACATAAACAGCTCCCAGAACTTAAATTAACCATCTATACAATAACTTTACCTTTCCTTGTTTAACTCTGTTCTATTTAAGGCTTTTAAATACTATCAGGTCCATTCAAAAGTGTGTGGCATAGCTATATCTTATCCACCCACTTAAGACTGCGCTTACAAAAAAGGATACAAAATCCCCAAGCTCTAACAGAGGATACGATCAGAAGTATCTTTGTCTTTTATGGAGCTTTTCTAAGAACTCCCTGGGTACAACAGCTTAGGTCAAATATTTCAAAAGTATCCAAGAACTAGGCTAGGGAGTCCTACCACAGTGAAAATAACTCTCACAGACTTCAAGGAATCAAAGGTAAATCAACTTTAAAAAAGTCCTTTAGACACCTGTATTTTGGAATGAATTATGATTTGTCATGAGAATATGTATGAATAAAATATTGTAATTCATGGTGTCTACCAAAACCTCATGGCAAAATGGCACTTATGTTTGTGCACGCATACATACACACACAGAGCTTTATCTCCTTCCAGTCCTTCTGCCAAATTATCATATGCAACTTAAATTCATACAGTTAACTTGCACACAGAATAGTTGCATCAATGACTTATGACAGAAAAGAGATAGTATTTGCAGAAGCTTAAATAAAAATTAAAGTAATGCCATGAATCATTTTAGAGGAGAACAACAAATTCTACTTACAGCTTCCAACTGATCCATAAGTTTGGATAAAAATTTACGGCATTCTGGGGTCTTACTATCAATCTTCATCCCTGTTTGCATTGCATATAAACGACCTTAAAATGATACAAAACACACAAAAAAACATAAGTGGTTATCTAACACAAAACCCATAAGCAAACAAAGCAATGCCCCCCAACACCTTTCAAAGATGTACTGACTTCAGTACTAGCAAGCAATGACAGTGAAATCTAGAGGTTTGGTTTTGCAGAGATACTAGGAGATATTTTTGTAAGATTTATGCTTTATTTTTCCCCAATGAGTATTCC
>NW_008649780.1:1172-3549 GCF_000695815.1 Acanthisitta chloris
ATTATGCAATATTAAGTGCTTTTGTAAATTGTCACTCATTTGCAACTCTCTCAAATAGGAACTTCAAGTCAATTTGAGAGAGCGTATGGATATATCTAAAAAATGGAACTTCATGTATCAGGAACCAGGTCAGTTTTAAAACACCACGTAAAGAAATGGAGTTAAGCATCTATTATATCCATGCACATGCATACGTAGCATCAAAAGACTCAAGACACAAACCTGATCTTTAAATCAGACAAGACAGACTTTAGTAAACTTTTCCTGCAAGTAGAATTGCCAGTTCTTAATATGATGACTAAATGAAAGATTAGCATCTTCTGATTAAAAATTATCTTTCTACTACCAAAAATATACAAACTTTAGATTTGCACACGGCAGAACTTTATGTGGTTCAGGAAATTGTGGGCAAACCCAAAAAACTATTATTTACTAGGATTAACACATGCACAGAAGGAAAAATGGACAGAAACATTCAGTAACAAAATGCAGAATACTGTTCACAAAAAAGTCATTCCACTGTCACTCCTGACCCACAAGGGAGTCCTACAAAATGCTTTAAAATGCAGAGCTTAAGAATCAAGAGCTGTAACTCTACGCGATATTATCATGAGCTAGTTATTATAGAATACCCCATGTCCTTCTTCCTGCAGGACACTGAGTTCTGCAAGTGGTCCTTAATTTGTTTCACAGCTTTACCATCTCCTATGCTCTTTCCAAGCATAGAATCATATACTAGAGAGAACCTTTTCCCTTCAAATTATCTCAGCAAACATAAATATAACACAATCGTTATCAAACTGCACTTATCCTGATGCTTGCTGCAGAAGAAAACACCACATGCTCAAAAGCTTGTCTGCCTTTTCATCAACTTGTCCAATAAAATTAGATGTCTCTCTACAAAAACTACCTAGGCTCTGCTGGTAAGTATCATAATTTAATTAATTTTTCTGGATTTTAAAAGTATTATTTCACATTTTATATACAATCAATTATTCAAAGCAGACAAAGTATACATTCCTTATCTGGAACTGCAAAGCTCACACATTTTTGAATAGTAAAGCCATAGGGTTGCCCAACCATTTAAAGAACCCCCAGAACAATAAAGTACCTGTGCTCTCCAGTGTCTCTCTAGTTCTACACTTACAATTAATAAAAGAATCTAACATCTTCACATTTTAATTTTCAGTAAAGAACAACCAAGTCAAAGTCTACTCTGAACAAAGCTCCAGGAATTAACAAAGGCTATGAACAACTACAACACTCGACCATGTGTGATGACCCACACTTAAGTGGAGGAAGCACCTAAGATTCTTAAATTCCATGCCAAATGGAAGACAGCAATTTTTAAAAGAATTGCTATGCAGGTTTCATCAAGTGACAATGTTAATATTAAGCTAATTACTGATAGGTACTCTTAGGCCCACATTATTTATCTTCAGGGTGCTGACCTGTTAATACTATAAAACATGAAACCAGCACATGTGAAGTGAAAATTAGTTTTCAAAGAAATTCAAACAGACAGATAGAGAGATTTGTATCTAAGGCACTAAAATTAATTTAAGTCTATCATCAGTTAAAACACCATCATCACATGACAAGGAGTTAATGCTCAGTCTGCAATTAAATTGATTTTTAACTACACACCTGATTGTAAGCTCCCCTGAACACATTTCATGGCACAATTTAGCAATATAAAACTTCAGAATTAACATAAGGGCTGCTAAACCTATGAGCAACCTAGATCACTTCTTTCTGGCAGATGCAAATATCAGATATTTTCAGAGGCAAATAGTTTAAACTTGTACACAAGGGCAACAAATTCAGAATACCTTTGGTCATCACTGAATATGGATTAACTTACTTGCTCAAGTATGAATCTTTGTATCTTTTCCATAACTCATTTACATAAAAAGAACTCTGTTTCCATATAAATGGATTTTGCAGATGTCTTTAGTGTTGAGGATCAGTTTAATAACTAAAAGATATGGTAATTTGTAACTGTTACTCTTGTGTTACCTATATGTGGCTTCTTTCACAGTCATTGCAAATATATCCATTTAAATAACGAAAGCAAGATAATCTTTTTTCCTCATTAATATCCAAAGGACTGTATTTACAGCACTATGATATCTGCATTCTTTGTAGGCAGCCCAGAAAAGCCAGCCTTTTCCCCTTTTAGGATTTCAAAGGCTGAGAAAAACTTTAAGACTCCTTTGGGCATTCCAGTGAACAAATGCAGAACGAGTCTTGAAGATGCAGAAAACACAGGTCAGAGAATAATAGTTACAGATAAGAAATATATTTCTCTTGTCTATACACAACTTTACACTGTGAGTGACATCAAGCAATGCTCCACACCAACATCACTTTCCTG
>NW_008649780.1:3563-13049 GCF_000695815.1 Acanthisitta chloris
GCCCCAAGGCTCCTTAGCTTACTCAGGATCGAAGGATTATCCAAAGCACAGACTGTCCAGGAAACATGAAAGTGCTCTAGCAGCAGCAGCACTACAGCTACTAAGCACAGAAATATCTGACAGACTATTAATGTCACCTGAGATAAGATTAAATGTTTCACCTATCACAGTAACTACATTTCTGTACCACAGGGTTGACTATAAGAGGCAGTTACCACATCTAGCCACCAAATCCCAATTTGTATCAATACCTATAGAAATTGTAAAGATTTCCTGAGAGATCATATTAATTGATAAAAGGTCAAAGTACACTTAAGTTACCCTATACAAGAGAGACTAATGCAATCTTTAGGAACTTCAGAAGTCCAGAATTTTTGCATACTCACCTCTTCACATACAGTAAAGTGTTTGAAAGGAGTACTACTGCATAACAAACTGTCCAGCAACAGAGCTCTGAGATTAAGGCAAACACTATTCCTTCTTTCTCAAGTAAGTGGTGATCAAGAATGAGCACAATGTCTGCGAAAACTACTATTGACAGAACATCACTGCCCAGTAGAATTCTGTACCAAAAGGTTGTCTTGACTCAAATACCATTGATAAAACAATGTGATTGCAATGAAGGATGAGGCAACCTGCAGGTCAGAAAACACAAACCATACCCTACCAGTCAATATCTCCACAAACATCAGCTTCAGTTGATGAACTGAAGATACAAAAGGAAAATATACTCTCCACAGTTTGAAATTCACCAGTGACAAACAAAATGTCATTAAGTGTGTTTAGACACACTTACTGCTTTACTCATTGTTGCTCTAGTCAAAAGTAGGGCTTTGGGATTGAAAACCTCTCAACAACCATTAAACTTATCAAGCAAACAGCACATGAAATAGTTGAAAAACTGAAAGAACTAGAGATTCCTAGGGACAGAAACAAAATAGTAAGAGGAGGAAATAATTTGGTATTTACCTTTAAAGACACTACTGAAATAAAAATAGTATTTTTTTAATGTTTTGAAATTTTGCTTTTGAAAATATCTGTATGAAGAGCAGTATATGAGTGAATCTGAAAGCAGTAAGATCCCTTGCCTTATTACCGACAGCAGGAAAAAGTGTCTACTAGTCTTACTCTTTCCATTTTTGAGTATTATTATATTGTATTCCTAAGGCAAAGAATCTTAATTTTGTGTGAACGTTATTGCACAAGTATTACTTATGGTAAAGATACATGATACTAACTGAAAAACATGTTTTGATCTAGTGAGGGAAATCTACTATGTCCTTTTCCTGTCTAACTTGCAGCAAATGGGCAGAGTCAGTTCATTACTAAATTTTCAGCAGCAATGTGCAAAAATTAACTTTAATGTCATCAGTGAAATTTTAAACTGGTAATTAATGGTCAAAGACCTGTCCTCCATGCTTATGTTGACAGGTAATCTCAGTAGCAAAGAGCTCACAAGCAAGGGGACAAAAGTTCACTGCCTCCAACATCTCTGCTGAGAAAGCTCAGTCACCTCCTCCCCTCCATATATAAAAGTAAACAGAGTAATTATTTACATTCCTTTAAATACAGCTGTTCTGGTTTCTGTAATATTGCAAAAGCAGTGGAATGTATTATTATTGTGCCTGCTAAGTCAGAAAACTTTTGCTTTAATGGAAATGGTTCAATTTCTAGTAAGTGGAAGTTAATCTCCTGGATGGTATAGACACAGAATAAAATCTTCTTAGTGTTCTGTATTACAAACGCATTATTTTACCTTGTAAAACACCACACCTGAGATGTCATTTTACACCAAAATTATTTCAGTTTTCTCTTCAGAACTTCTCTCTATCCACTGAAAAATGATTTCAAGTGCATGTCCTTAATGACTTTGGTAATATACTGTAAAACTAGAAAACTAGACTTGCAGGAGCCATTTACTTAGTACTTTTTGATTAAATAAGCCCTCTGTGAGAAGCGAAGCTTCTGGAAATGCTGATGTAAAAAGACAATTAAACTCATACATTGTATCTACAACAGTTTTCAAGTTTTTAAAGGCTAAATAGAGTATATGAAGGATGTGGACAATCTTGGAATTAAGTGACCTGCAATTCTCATCTCTCTTCACTGCGAAGAACTGGAATACTGGAAACAAACAGATGAACTCAATTATTCCTTCTTTTTGTTTCATGTACTCAGCTTCATAACAGATACAAATATTTTTAGCCTTTATCCAAATCAAGTAGCAAAACATACTTTTATGTGGCCAACAACAGTAGTATATGCATAAAGCAAAACAGTAAAGAGGTAAAAGAGACTACAGAGATAATGTCTAAATAGTAATTAACATTATAAGCACAGCTAAAGTAATTTTATACACAAAGACAGAACTGTTTTGCCAATTATTAACTAAAAGAGAGTTCGCTCTCAGTTTGCACACAGGACATTTATCTTCAAATTCATAAAGACTTGGCAAGTATATATTCTCACAAAAATGTTTTGCCAAGACAACAATAAAATATACATCTTGATTTGCTGCCCTTAATCTTTGTTCAGTAAATACTACATGTGGGCGTGTTGGATGAAATTATACAGTGAGCTCTACAGAAACTTCCCTGCTTTTATTTATGTCACGTAATACCATGTTATTTTTCCTCTGCTAATACACAGCACAATTTCAGAGTGAGTATTTTGTCTTTAGTATGTGCCAGGCATTCATTCCTCATACACAGTAAGTTACTCCAGATTTATGTTTGGATAACAACTGAAATTCCCCTCTCTCCCATTTTAAACTAACTCTGTGCCAAGTAAAAACACTGGAGTACAGAAGTTCCAGCCAGCAAGCATGCACAATAGGTTGATTCTATCTTCTAAATTCTGTCCTACTATCCATCTTTCCTGGTCTAACTGGATCAAAAGATTGTGTTTCCTTTTCTCTGTGTGTATTTAATTCTCTAGCATAGAAAAATAAAACTATTAGTAATTATTTTTCCATTTGATAGCAACAAATTGACATAAAATGGTAACAAAAAACACTGCGATAAACTTTACCCTTATTTTGACTCTGATTAAGGGATAAAAGTTTTTCACGCCATAATTTACTACTAATTCATATTCTACACCTTCCTTTTCCCTTTGTCAAACCATGGACAGAAGAACATTTGTTAACTGCTTGGTACAGGAAGCCAACAGCTGGAATACAAATATGGGAAGCAAGAGACACAAAGACATTAAATTGGGTTCTACTCAAATCCAAAATTGCTGGAAACAAACTCCCATATAAAAATGAATTATCCTTGCTTTCATGAGCATTAATGTATCATATTTTGACCATGTAATTTCCGCATAGGTCATAAATACATGGTGTTTCTACATAGCTACATCCAAGTTGTCTGAATTCAAAGACTTTTAAAAATAGATTTAACAGCACTGAAAAACAAACTTTGAAGGGCCTTATACCTCCTCTTCATTATATGATGCTGAAGGAAACTGGCAAAAGAGAAGATCTTAGGCTGGCAGCATCAATCCAAAATCTAAAACATTCCAAAGAAAACAAATTACTTTCAAATACTTATTTTCAAGTAAAACTAGTTTAAGGAGAAATGTAAGAAAAAAAAACAGATGCAAAAGTGAAGGGAATGAAGATTACAAACAAATTTAATTAAAAAACTTAAACCAAAAAAGGATAGTATCATGAACCCCTCACCCTCTCAGATTCTTTTATAGTATTCTAAATCTTACTGAGGAAAATAAATTGATAACAGTGTATTTCAGGGTTATATTACATGCTTGACAAATTTTGTGAAGTCAAAATGAGCTCAAGTAAAAGGTCTCTTAAAAATTTGTGAAAATTACAGAAAGTTACATTACAATTCTATTGTTACTTTTATTTGACTAACACCAACTTGTAAACAAGCTAAATAGGTGATCATTTGCAATGATAAACAAGGGTGGTAACAATTAAGGTTAGATGACCAGACAAATAATCTAGCAATATCTATTATGAATCCTAGGAAATGACTCTGTTCTACACTGCTACACTTCAGTCTGGTTGAAGGACCAATTTTAGTCTTGTAAAATTTCTTCAGGATGCAATTTCTAATAAAGTCTTTAAAACATTTGTTGTATTAGTAGCAGACAAAACAGTTTTCTGCCACCAGCAATATGAGAATATGGAAAATTTACTTTTACAAATGGACTTCATAGAAGACGAATATTTAAACTGGAAAGCTCAGGAAGTTGATCTTATTAGATACAGAATGTTCCAAGAACATTATTTTATGCTTTTTGATTCTACAATGTCCCAGTATAAATGTAGTCAGTAAATATGCACAGAATCACTGCAGTAAAATACAGCAAATACTGCTTACTTTTATTTCCACTAATACTTCTGAAGTACATATACCTTCAAATCAGTAATTCAAAATGCATTAAGATACAAATAAAAGTTGAGTGAATTAAAAGCTCCGTTAAAATATTTGACTGTTATTAGTCCTCTGCTTTAAGGAAGGATCAGTAAAAGATTAACAGCATTTTTGCTGTAAAGTTACACAGTAACTGTATTTCCCAAGTTCTGAGTCAGGCCATGAACTTAATTGCCTATGTAAAAAAAATCAAAAAATCTTATAATTGGTATGCAGTGAGAAGCTTGTTTCACGGATGCCTGACTACACTTGAAAGTGAAGAGACAGTCACATTTAACAGATGGGTATTTCTGTTAAAAACTGAACAACTCTTGATTCAAGAGGTTGTCAACCAGTTGTGGAAAAAAAATTGCCTCTTTTGCTTTTTTCTCCTGCTTCATCTCACAAAACCAGAAATGCTAACAGAATAGTAAGATCCTTCAGAAGTATTTCTCTGGTGCTTTTCTATCTCAGGAATTTAAAAATTGAAGATTTTTTTCACACCTTTTTTTAAACAGATCGAGTCTACAGACCTCACATGAATGTATTCTAATGTTTAGTAGACTGCAAAGCAAAACTCATCACAGCTCTGCTTTTCGGAAGTTACTAGAATCATAATTTTTCATGTTGCATTCACTGGATATCCAAACACTGTTGCGTGTTAGGGTGTTACGTATTGTGAAGCATCAATCCCTTTTTGGCAACTCACTGGAATTCTCTCAATACTTTTGAATCAGAGCATCAATGTCCAGCCAGTTGAGGGAGGTGACTGTCCTGCTCTACTCTGTGCTGATCTGGCCTCACCATAAAGACTCTGAGCAGTTTCGGGCACCACAATAAAAGAAAGATATGAAGCTATTAGAGAGCATCCAAAAGAGGGCAACGAAGATGGTGAAGGGTCTAGAGGGGAAGTCATACAAGAACCAGCTGAGGTCACTTGGTCTGTTTGGCCTGGAGGAGACTGAAGGGAGACCTCAGCAATCTACAACTTCATCAGTAGGGGAAGAGGAGGGGCAGGCACTGATCTCTTCTCTCTGAGAACCAGTGACAGGGCCCAAGAGAATGGCATGAAGTTGTGTCAGGAGAGGTTTACGTTAGGTATCAGGAAAAGGTTCTTCCCCCAGAGGGTGGTTGGGTATTGGAACAGGCTCCCCAGGGAGATGGTCACAGCACCAAGCCTGACACAATTCAAGAAGCATTTGGACAATGCTCTCGGGCACATGGTGTGATTCTTGGGGTGGTCTTGTGCAGAGCCAAGGGTTGGACTCAATGATCCTTGTGGGTCCCTTCCAACTCTGAAGATTCTGTGATCAATGTCCAGGAAGTACAGAAGTATATAAAAACCCTACCAATCATCTTTGAAAAGAGCTTAATAAAGCTACTGAAAGGCTGAAACAACAGCCATTAAGGAAAATCTTGCTTTAAACTAGAAGTTTTTGGAAGACACAACTACTTCTCAAACCTTGCAATTTTTTTAAAAGAAATCCCACTTCTGAGTGAAACTGTGTATGCCACAGTTAGATATCTAACTTCTTCACTTATTAGACAGGCCACTGATTTTTTTATCAAAGCCTGCCTCCTTGTGTCTGCAGAATAACATCTCAAAGTAGTCAGACTTGTATAAGTTTTTAACAAGAAAAGTTATTTTATTGCCAATCAATTACTTATTTGCCTTTTACCAGGCAACCAATGTATGATACTTTTCTGGTACTCCCTTATACCTGCTGAATCAGCTGACCCTTACTGAGCCTGAAACAGCTTCACACTTAATGACAATGATTAGCAAAATAATATGCAAGCGAGAAAAAGTATCATATGGGGAAGTAAGCACTTTAAAAGAAGGTGGTAGATTACCACAGTGCTGGACACTTAAATTAGCCATTAAGTGCCTAATCTCTTTAAAAGGAGAATTACTTTGTGAGATCATGTTCTGCACAACTTAAAAAAATAAACTTGGTTTATTTCTCTACAGTCTATGTTCTAAGTAGAATAAATTTTACAACCAAGTAAATTTACGGTACATACTGTTAGGAAGCAAATATACTTTATTGCTTCAATCAATTATGTCCCTCTACTAATAGTAGACAGGGCTAAAATAGCAACAGTGTACACACAACATATAAAGCTACTGACCATATGTTGCTTTGAATCTGAATACCTAAAAACAAGGTTAAGCATGAAAGCTTTGTAAGGAATACACAGGCCTACCAGCAATAAATCTATTTTTTTAATTTGTGCAGTTTCTAGGAAGCACCATAACAAAAAGCATCTGTGATATGTAAGTGTACAAGAACACCAATGTTCTTCAACAGTTTGTTTTTCATGTGGATCATGAATTGAAGAATACAAATAATCCCTGCTATACAGTTACATCAACATTTGCTTCTGAAGCACAGTAGGGCTGGGAATGAGAGGCCAGAGAAGAGTTACAGTATCTTCTTTAGGTGGCATTACTGATTTATGCTACCTTTATGCTTAAAATGCACCACAACCAAAAAACTAAGAGAAAAATGACTAAACTGGTATATGCAAATAAAACTGCTGTTTAAACTCCCAGCTTTAAGAGTATGCCTCTAGCATCCATGGATGCTGATGAGACATAAAAATATTAGCAAGAGCAGTAAGTAGTTCCTCCTGCCAATTTTACTGCCAAGCTATAGAAAGTAATATTTTAGGTTGCAAACACATCTTGCTAGAGCTCCACTGCTTCTGATGCTCAAATTAATTTGAGCTCTTACCATCAGAAACATACAAGTGGAATTGAGCTAAAACGAACATAAATCAAAAACGAACATAAATCAAAACCTAGAAAACCTATGTCCATACTGCAAACCACTGTACTGTGGAAACATTATTATTAGGACCAAAGCTTTTTTTTCTATGTATGAACCACTTATGGCAACATTCCAAAGCTATAAACATGCAATTATTCATCAGACTGATAGCTACATCCGCCAGATAACCAAAACTTGTATGTTCCCCCCCCACAGAGTGGCTGTGCAGGCAGCCTCGTGATGGTACACACAGCACTGTCCCATCATATGACCTTTCACTGCAGGTCCTCTCACTGGCTGTTGTGTCACACTAGCCTCCTGGCCCCAGGAGACTCAGGGTGCCAGACAGTCTGCAGAGGAGCTGGCAGAGAAGTGCCAGCACAGAGAACACCATATGATCCAGCACACACCGAGATTTCCTCACACTATTCCTTCCACATAATACATTGCAGAAAATGCATAGAGCTCCTCTGAAACACATTTCAAAAGCTCAACAAAGAGATGTTCACTTTTTTCAGTGAAGCACCTAAAGAGAAACACTGCTTTAACTCTATGTAGATCTATGTTGCTTCCAAAACATTATCGGAAAAGTATCCTGAAATTATTTTGTATCCCCAGACTCAACACTTTTTGAAACCTACTTTTTTTAGTAAAGCTTTTATTATTCATAGCATGTTAACATTTTTTTGACAGCAGCAATATTAATAATTAATACTTTGGGATTCTACATAGTTGTTCCAAACACACAATGTTAAAAATTAATGGTTCATAAACCTCAGTTTTGCATCAAAGCCAGAACTAAATGAAGAAAAAGAAATCCTACAGAACAGGAGTCCTGCATTTTAGTTAATCCAGACAAACTCATCCACCATGGGAGGAAATATGTGTCATCAATGAAAAGGAATTCTTCTCCTTTGTGTATTTAAAAGAACACAGGATCTGAGCAAGACCTAACTTGAGAAAGAGGCGTCACTGCTTTTTACTTTATGCAATACTGCAGTGAGGAAGATATCTTGAGAATATAATCTTCACTATAGTCAGTAATGAATCAGATGTGTTGAAGTACTCAACTGAAAAAATAAACTACGCAAATGTTGAGATCACGTAGGACAGACAAGGCAAACAACTTTACAGAAAATGGTAATTATCCAGCACAGGCTTTTTCCCCACTACACTAAGACTTACATTAAGTTTCAAAATGCAAAAGACAAACAGAGACCAGGGACTAAACCATTTCTGTTTTAAATTGACTTGTATCTTGCCACGTACACTGAATGCTAGCCAATGTCTTGCATAGTCAGACAGGGTGTTACATCTGACAGTAAACCCCAAAGAAATAAAGAAAAACAAAACAAGTGCAACTTGACCTAGCTGGTGCTTCCTGCCACATGAAGTGTGACTTCTCCTGTGCTTTTCCAGGAAACGAAGAGTGAGTACTACTGAGAACACCCAGTGTTCTAACATGTGCTATCTCACTTCTCTGGTTGCACTTTTCCACATTAGCACAGTATTCCTGTGCAACACACAAAAGTTAGAATTACTCTTCTGTCACTGTGCTGACAGTTCTTTCAGAGTTTTCTGAAGACTGAATTTTATGAGTTCATCCTTCTAAACTAAGACTGCCAGTTCAACAACTCTTTTTTTATTTAACTCTTGTTGAAAACAAGCCAAGTAAACCCCTCAAATGACCTCATATCTCAATGAAAAGAGAAAAACAAACAACATAAAAATACATTTCTGGTGATCTGCTAGTCTTAGACATTTTCCAAGTGCGGTTTTACTGCAACAGGAATTTAAGGCTAACAGCAGGGTTACATTTCTTAGTTCACTAAGTCTTTTAAAAGGCTCACAGTCCACCCTGATGATCGTTAGCTTAGAAGTTTGAAAAATTTATATATTAAATCTGCAAGATTTGCAGTAAGGTTCTGCTGTGTTCATGTCAGTGAAAAAAACCAGAAGAGCACCCACTCACCCCCTTTGAGAACCCTGAGCAAGTGACAAAGCCTCACGGAAAATTAAAAGAACACTATTAGCAGAATTAGACCCTCAAATCCAAAACGCTTACTAAGATGCAGAGGAGTGAAAGGTCTCTTCAGCATGAGGAAAAAAAAACCTCTGAAAAGGCTCTCGAACGCAATTTTTTGGCCATACTTGTTAGGACTATCCCAACACAGACAGAATACTCGACTTTACACACAGGCGTACAAGAGCGCGTTTGGGCTGCTGAAATATCTACAGCGACTGCCAAGAGGCTTATCCCTGCAAAAACTAGACCACACGAAGGGCGGGTCGGGCCTGGCGGCCGCGGCGGCAGCAGGGGCAGACAGCGG